>NW_015151205.1:56897-62049 GCF_000732505.1 Cyprinodon variegatus
ATCAGCAGTGCTGCATCTGACTCCCTGCCAGCTCCCAGATCAGCTTCTCTCATTGGTTGATGCGGCGCGTCCAGCAGCAACAAAGTAAATTTTTCCAGGGAAAATGAGGGCGTACCAAAGCTGTACATCCCATAAACGGGGAGTACGCATCGCTAGCTAAAAGCCTGGTGTGGTTGATCTTCAGCTGCTTGTCAGTTTAGTCGGGTAATTTATCACAGTTTGATTCACAGATTATGTTTTTCCATTTAGCATCAAAGTGTTTTCAAGGTTTAATCTTGAGGTGATGTATAAAAAACGGGGGCCTGAGTTTGCAGGAGAAAGACGCTGCTTTCTTCTGAATAAAATGAGACGCAGCTGAAGGCGGTTCTCCTGGTTCTAACCGTCTGAGGAAGCAGCCGCCTGTCAGCATTTGGCATTTCACGTCCTGTAACCACGAAGCAATTAGCGGCGGCGTTGGAGATGAGGTTCCAGTTAATCAGCTAATCCTGGCGGCTGATCCTCTGCGTGAACGCTGGCATTTTAATCAGAGCGCTGAACGCTCCTCATTAGCATTTTAAATCACTGCCTGCCTCGCGCTCCCTCCTCCTCCTCCTCCTGATGGGAGCTCATGGATCTGAAGCTGATCTGAAACGGTCCAGAAACATGTCCGACGTCCTGACCTTTAACCCTTTCACTGCTCGAACACGATCGGCACTGAAAGGCTGGAGTCTGATCTGGTCAAAGTTTGGAAAATGATAAAACAAAGAAACAAGAGAATGTTAGTTTCCTGCTTTCTTCCTTTTATTATTTCTAAAGTTTTCTTTGGTAGACTGTAACGCTGAAATGATGAATCAGATTTATCAATTATTGAAATAATCATCAACTAATTAAATTCAGTTTATTTGTCTAGCACCAATGTCATCTCACTTTACAATTCACCAGATGGTAGAGTCACACTGATTCAAAGTTTATCTAATTCATTAATTAATTTAGTATAGAGACTATAAAACAGGCATTTAGCCGACAGAGCGACCCACTCATAGCAGTGATTATATCAAAAATATGTATATAAACATTTTGCATTTAAAGCTACAGTGTGTAATAATTACAGGGAGGCAGACATCTTTGCGCTACGGCAGCGCAGAGCCAACAAACTAGCGATTGCGAGATCGCCAAAACGTCACAACGATGTAGAAAAAATAACGGGTATATTTATTATCTTAAGTCTACATAAAATCTATACCCTACACAGACTAATGAAATACTATCTGTAAAATTATCTATGTAAACAAACCTCATCACTTGAGAAGGTAGGTGATGCGGACGTCGTGGAAGACATTTTGTCCCGTAACGCTCGGTGGGGGGGAGATGTTCATGTTGCTGCAGTCTGCAGTCTGACCGCTAGATGTCGCTAAAAGTTACACACTGTAGCTTTAAGATAAACTTTTTTTCGTCCGTCAATCTGCTCTATAATCCAGAACTCCTCATGTGGTTTCACCTTGTTTAATTTTGTAAAAAGTCTTCTTTAAGGAATCTTGGACTATCCCATTATTAATTCATTAATTGAAAGAAAAATTTTGAACGAGTTTTATGTTTTGCATTTCTTATTATCTTTGTGTATCTATGCTTCTTTTTCTATGTCTGCTTCTGTCTCCTTGAACCCCAGTGGGCCTCAGCAGATGGCCGCTCACACTGAGCCTGGTTCTGCTGGAGGTTTCTTCCTGTTCAAAGGGAGTTTTTCCTCTCCACTGTCGCTACAAGCATGCTTAGTGTGAGGGATTGCTGAAGAGTCAATGAGTCGATGCAATCAGCTGGTTTTCCTTAGATAGAAAACTTTGAATCAATCTGACTGGATGTTCTGGTTGATCTGGATCTATAAAGTGACATGAAATTTAACTGATGGTTGAGAAGGTAATTTTTTTTTTATTTTTAATGGAAAAAAATTTAATTAGAGATTAAACTTTAAAGAATTTGTAAATATATATAAATAATACTTAAAAAAGTATAATAAAAATGATAAAATAATAGTTAAAATATTCTCTTAAAACCTTTTTAAATAGGTTTTATTTTCATAAATTCAATTTGTTCAAATGAAACTAAAAGTTCAAACTATCGAAATCCAGGAAAGCAGCTTTGTATCCGGATACGTTTGAGTAACGATATTTTCGACAGCCCCAGTAAAGATAGAACTCGGACTTTCTTATTCACGTTATAAATATTCCTCTCAAATCTGTTTTTGCTTAAAACATTTTTAGGTTTCCTTTTCTTCTCTTTTTTTTTACTCGTTTTCTTTAAACTTTCTTCTGGGAAACATGTTTGATTTCAATAATATTTGAACAACTTTCTCTCCAATAAAGACAAATAATTGCTTTTAGAATTGTTCAAAATATTTTTAACATTTACCGCAGGAATATGAAAATGTTTTTATAAACCTGGTAAAATAATATATTTTATAATTATCTTTTTCCCCTTAACTTTCTGGCGGCCCCTGATTGAGATTTTAGACCCTTTAGGGGTTCAGAACACAACCCGACCCATTTGACCTCTTTGTTCAGAGCTGCGGTTCTGACCCGGTTCTGGGTTCGATCTCAAATGCAATAAAAAATAACTGAGTCGTAGCATCAGATGCTAACCTGCTTTAAACCGCCTTTTCATTCTGGAGAACCGGTCCAGCAGCTGAGGGGTTCCAGAATGTTCTTGTTCTATGCAGACGCTAACGTTGGTCTCCTCTCCTCCAACAGAGAGGGAGCCATAGACCGGCTGGTGAACATCTACAAAGACGTCGTCCATAAAACAGGAGTGAGTTTTTTCCCCTGAGCTCTGCTGCAAGCTGGTCCACCAGAACCAGACTGACTCTGAGGTTTTCCTCTGCAGGGCTACCTGACCCAGAACGGATACGTCAACCTGGAGCGAGTGGAGATGATCATGCAGGCCGTGGGCGTGGCAGAGGACAACATCTTCAAGAAACGCAAAGAGGATGATGTGAGATGTTGGATCTTCTCCGGCCTCCCGGTTCCAGTGTTCTGTCAGCTCAGCATACGGCGTCAGGCCAGCATACCCTTAATAAGCATCACACAACGGAAAAAAGTTGTTTTTTCTTAAAATTAGTGCATTTGTTCCTGAATTAAGGAGGTAAAAGAGACATGTTGCCACAGGAACAAGACAATTTACACTAAAAATAAGAAAACACAATTGCATTGACTTATTATCTTATTTTAAAAGTAAATATTCTGATTCCACTGGCAAACTATCTTATTTGCCTACTCAAATTAAAGGTAAATACACCTAATTTAAGAGTTTTTGCTTATTTCTAGATCGTTTTCCAGTGCAAAGAGTATCCTGTCTCCGCTCTGATTAGAACCAATCTTTCTGTTTTATTTCTAAATTTTTTCAGATTTTTGTTGTAGTTTTGTGCATAAAACTACAAAAATAGTCCTTCACTCGATCCACTACACATATTAGTATAAAAAAAAGAACATTGCATGTCCGTTAGATGAGATCTTATTAAAAAATCAGCATTTTTTTCACATAGAATTTAATATTTATAGGGAGAGGATTCTACAACCCAGCTGACAGAATATGAGATTTATTTGTTTTCAGTTTGTTTAATACGAGCGACATGCGGATCATTTTATTTCTATTTATTTATTTTTACAGTACAAGAAGAACTAGAGAAATAATTTTCAGATTATTCGTAAACAGATTGATTAATTCCGTGGTGGAAAATGACTGATAACCGCTAATATTATCATGATTATGATGCGTATTACTAAGGGTATGCTAGCCTGACGTGGTATGCTGAGCTGACGGAACACCAGCTGAAGGTCTGGATTGTCGCTTCTGGAGTTTGGGTTCCTTCTGAAAACTGTTCTTCCATCTTTTAGGAGAACTTCAAGAGGAGAAACAAGGAGAAACGGAAGAGGATGAAGGTGGGTGAAGCACCGCTGATGATGATGATGATCATCTGAGAACTTGTTTGATGTTTATCTCCACCTACCGTACCGCTTATTATGGACCATGGCAGCTATCTGCGCCTCCCCTATTCCTCCGGTTTAAAATCACTGATGAAGGAGGTGTGTCTGGGTTCTGTGATGTTCTGCAGGCTGAGCAGCAGGGTCCCGCCTACTTGACCTCTGGCCAGTTCGCCCCTCAGGCCCTGGGAAGGAGAGACCGGCCTGAACCGGTCCAGAACGCTCGGCACCAGGCTTACGGCATGAGGATGCAGTCAGCAGAGCAGCACAACAAGGTACCGTTCAGATCCTGCTCTTCTCTCTAGTCGGAAGAATCCGTTCGCTCGGCATCAACGGGATGACTAGAAGGAAAGAAGAGGAGATATTTCAGTCCCTCCAGAGGCTGCAGGAACCCGATCTGATAAACGGATAAATAAAAGTACAGGAAGTGTCGTTCAATGTGGATCATTGCTATAAACTGGTCCAGTAGTTGGTTCTGTTGGAGCAAAGACTGAACCAGGTATAGATTTGTTTTAGGTGCATCATTTCTGTTTGAGATTAGACTGAATCCAGATTAATAAAAATCCCAAAGATCATTAGATTAGTTCCATATGTTGCCTTTATTACACAATTTAAACTCAATATGTTCACATTTGGTTCACATTGCTAGTTAGGATCTGGTTGACGTTCAAATTTGAAAACCGGTTCACACTCATATTTCAGATCTGGTTCATATTTCAGACCTGGTTCAATATTCTAGTACAGATCTGGTTCACACTCCTAGTTTAGATCCTGTTTAGATGCAGTTCAGATCCGGGTAACATTCCTAGTTCAGATCCGGTTTGCGTTCCTAGTTCCGGTTTACATTTTTTTTTCAGATGTTATTTTAGAGATCTGTTCAGCTCTTGATGTTTTCTCCTGCAGGACGCGGCTCAGTCCCTGAAGTCCATGATGAGGAATGGAGGCAGGGTAGGTCCAGTCATTCTGAGAACCAAAGATCTGCAGAGTCCTGGTTTGATGATCTGTTAAAAGCTAAACACTTAGTGATGATCGGCCGGTTTGGGTCCAGATCGGTTGGATTTGGGTCTGGATCGGCTTGATTTGGGTCCGGATCGGCCGGTTTGGGTCCGGATCGGCTTGATTTGGGTCTGGATCGGCTTGATTTGGGTCCGGATCGGCCGGTTTGGGTCCGGATCGACTTGGTTTGGGTCTGGATCGGCTTG
>NW_015151205.1:62561-66639 GCF_000732505.1 Cyprinodon variegatus
AGAACATACGCTGTGATCCGGATGTTTTGACCTCTGAGGTTGAATTTATTCTCTTCTCTTTGTGTTGTGGGTTCTCTTTGCCCTGCTCAGTCGTCTGCAGGCGTCAGCGACGGTCCAGACAGCAGAGGAGCCAAAAGGAAAGCCGAGGACAGTGACAGCGAGCCGGAACCTGAAGACAATGTCAGGTCAGACCTTCATCATCCCTCTGAATGCAGATCTGAGAGTTTATGTTTCCCAGTGTGCCCCCCAGCCTCCCAGCCATTTCTGGTGAACACTCACTGCTAACTTATCAGATGTCATGTTAGCTTGATGACATCAGAAACGCTCAGAAAGTTTCCTTCCAGCTGACTGTAATGAACTGGATCTATGATCATCGGGCTGCATTCATTAACCCCCCCGCCCCCCCGCCGCCGCTCTGAGCGTGATTAATATGGAAAGCGGGAACGTTGGAGTGAATTCCTCCTCAAAGCTCCTAAATCCAGCGAGCTAAATTGGTATTCATGCCGGCTTTCCTGTCAGGAGGCGGCGCTCCCGCCGGGCTCCTCCAGAACCGGCGCCGCAGATGCTGGCCGGTTCTGATTATGTGTGCAGAGCAGCTTGGCTGCTTTTAAAGTATTCCTGCAGTTTTTCAGCCTATAGATGGAGCCATTAGTTCTAAAGCAGCAGCTGACCCGCCTGGCTGGTAGAACCGGGTCAGATGTGGATCCTAACCGGGTTTGTTCTCTGCAGGCTGTGGGAGGAGGGCTGGAAGCAGAGGTACTACAAGACCAAGTTTGATGTGGACGTGTCCGACGAGGGCTTCAGGAAGAAGGTGGTCCGGTCCTACGTGGAGGGGCTGTGCTGGGTGCTGCGCTACTACTACCAGGTAACCCTGGGATCGATACCAGAACCAGGTCTGGGTTCTGGTCTGAGTCATCTGTTAAAACATCAGGAACTTGTTCTGAGCCATGTGACGCCCCCTGCTATGATAGAGGCCATCCCATCCTTCCATACGGTTCTGGAAAACCGGTTCTGGACCAGAACCCCTAAGTGGGTCCATGTGCTGCAGGTTCTGTGAGTCGTTAGTCTGAGGCCAGGAAACGGAGGACTAGAGGCGTCCTGTGGCGTCCCACAGTGGCGACCTTCAGGTGAAACAGGGACAGGTACCAGGCCCATCACTGCCTTTGGTTCTGATCCATTCTTTGATTAGGGAGGGAGATCTGCCCCTGCAGACCTCTGATCAGAACCACTAATGGGAAAATGGTCCGGTTCTGATCAGTTTGGGTCATATTCTAACCAGGGTCCACTTTAGCCATCGGGTTTGTCTGCAGGTGCCCGAACTCTGACTCCTCTCCAGTCGTAGGGAAGCGGCCGTTCCAACCGCTGCATTTCCGAATTCTCCTGAGTGGTGCCCGACTTTACAGGAGTGAATAAAGTGAATGTGATTGGTCGTTTATCAAGGGGGCGGGATTGTTGTGGAGGAAGGTTCTCAAGCAAGTTTGATTGTGGCCGATTTGTGGGAAGCATCTTGCTAACCAGTTAGCATCTTAGTGCTAGCAGGTTCCCAATGAGAAATTCCATTGGGACCAAGTAGCGCTAAATTGGTGACTTAGAAACGACGCTGTCAAGGAACGCTATGGACAGCGGAAACATGCAAGAGGAGGAGAGTTTAGTGTCGGAGGTCGTGGATGAGTCTCCTCCGTCTCCTTTCAATGGAGCGCTAACGGAGCTCAGAGTATTAAGTAAAAAGTTATCTTATCTGTTGTTCAAAAAAGGGACGCTTTAAGATCGTTTGAGGCGAGAACATTATACTTTTAAGCATCAATATATGGCCAATTTACTGATTTAATGTGTAATTTTAAAAACACTTTCCGAAGTTGAGAGGAAAGAGGAAAACAGTGGAGCTCCGAGAGTAACGGCAGCCAGGGCTAACGCTAGCCCGTCTGCGGCGGCCAGGGCTAACGCTAGCAGGTGACCGTTGATATACGATTGGCAGAATTTAGGTGTTCAGGCTGACATAGAACTAACTGGCCTGCAGAAGATAACTAAAAAAAACAGATTTTAAGACAGGATTTTGTTTTTAAATAGTAATTTTCTAACTTTTAGGATAATATTGTCTGATAAAGAGAATATTTATATACATGTTTAAGCCAGAATGATTTGACCTTTAAATATGACTTCCCTACGACTTTAATCGCCCACGTGGCGATCAGAATGATCAGAACAGCCGGGTCCATGATGGAGGAATGAGGACCTTAGCTGAGGAATCCTGGGATTCTGGTCCGGTTCTTTGAACCTGGAATGTTTGGAAGCATCTCTGATGGGAGCTCAAAGCTCTTCCATCATGAATAACTTTACCCCACCTGGTGGAACCCAGCAGACCCTGCGCTGCTACCCTGAAGATTCCGACACTTTCACTGAACCCATCCGGCTATGCTGCTGGATCACCTGTGGACTCGACCCGCTAATGAAGAACCAGACCTTTTATCTGCTGGGAGCAAACATGGCTGCCGTCAGAGAGCGACCTCTGCTTCCCGGAGCAGATGATGAGGTCCTCACTTCTCCAACCTGCACTCAGAGCAGAAGGTAGACTGACCCGCAGAGCTAATGAACTCTGTCCGTGACCTGGAATTAAACCGGGCCGGAGCAGAATTTGCAGGGAGGAGCTGTTCTGCTGAAGTGACCCTGGAGCAGGAATGTGGCGAAAGCTCCTCGCAGCGCCGCTGCTAAATATTGATCTTTATCCTGAATGAATTAATGAGGCGAGGAGCCTCTCCAGCTGAGCGGGGGGATTAGCCCGGTCCGATTGTGCTCTCTGCCTGTGCACACCAATCCAAATCGCGTCTCCGGGGCCCGTTCTGAAGGGCCTGATGAGCGGGCCCTGGGTGCGCATGGACGTGCCTTCGCTCTGCTGCTGCACATTCACGGTTCTGCAGAGTTATGATCGGCCACATCTCAGCGAGAGCTGCCTTAGCCAAACCACAGAGGAACCGCCTGGAACCGGGTCCAAACGGGCCAGAACATCCGAACAGGCTGCGTTTAGCAGAACAGGCTGATTCTTAGATTTTATTCTCATTTTTTTATTCCACAATATTTTAATCTTTTGAAGCAAAAATAATTTATTTTCAGCCGTTTTTTTGTTTTGTTTTGTTTACTCTGTTGGTATTGAAAGATATACATTATATCCAAGATAAAACAATTTGAACACTTTTAAAATTCTTTAAAAAAAAAAATTCAGCTGAATTTTTAATTATTGCTGTTTTTATCTAAGATTTCATTTATTTGGCTGCTTGAAAAATATCTTTATAGTTTAAGAAATTTTAGACAAAATTTACTTCAATCCACAATTATGATGTATTTTAATTTGAAAATACAACATTGCTTTATAAATATTATATTTATAGTTTTATGAATTATGCTATATTTGATTTTATTCATTCAATATATATAAAATATATATAATAACCATAGACTAATAAGTAGACTATATATATATATATATATATATATATATATATATATATATATATATATATATATATATATATACATATATATATATATACGTTTTTATTTCAACTTCACCAAATAGTTGATAAATAACAGATATTTAAATCCTCTTATAATTTTGGGCAGCAAAATAAATGTTCATTTTAAACATTCATTATGTAAAGTAACTCATCAGAATATTCTGGTTATTTATTTTAATTGGTTATCTGCCTAATCAGAGATGGTTTTTATTTAAAGGTATGAATAAACGCCGGCAGCAGCATAAAGGTTAAATATCTGGTGTTTCCTCACTGACCCGGTTCTGATCCGTTCCGTGGTTCTGGTGGTGGCGCTCTGCGACCCGGTGGTGACATGGCTGCTCCTCCAGATGCTTCAGAGCGTCATGTTTTCATAAATGCAGCCGTGAGACAGTTGGATGGTGGAGATTGGATCCTTTATTATGTTAAGGCTCCGTATTATCATGTGAATGAGTGTTTAATAGCAGAGTGGAGGGTCTGAAAGGCGGGACGGGGCCGCCAGAGCGGCGGATCAGGGGCCGCCAGAGCGGTGGATCAGGGGCCGCCAGAGCGGTGGATCAGGGGCCGCCAGA
>NW_015151205.1:67727-69866 GCF_000732505.1 Cyprinodon variegatus
ACCGGTACCGGGCTGGGATTGGACCGAACTACGGTCTACTGACCGGTACCGGGCTGGGATTGGACCGAACTACGGTCTACTGGCAGGTACCGGTCTGGTTTCTCACTAAATCCTGTCTTGTGTTCCTCCAGGGCTGTGCCTCCTGGAAGTGGTATTTTCCGTTCCATTACGCTCCGTTTGCCTCGGATTTCAAAGACATCAAGGAGATGTTCTCAGACTTTGAGAAGGACACCAAGCCGGTGAGGAAGCTTTGGCCCTTAGGGGTCCATAAAGCCGGCGGGTCGACGGGTTCTGACTCATTCTGTCTGATGTTCTGTTCAGTTTAAGCCTTTGGAGCAGCTGATGGGCGTGTTTCCTGCCGCCAGCGGTAACTTCCTGCCGCCATCTTGGAGGAACCTGATGATGAGTGCGGTGAGTTGCATGATGCAAAGAATCAGGTGACGTACTGCCAGCTCTTTCAGGTCCTTTACCTGTTGATGTGTTGCAGGAATCCTCCATCATCGATTTCTACCCCGATGACTTCGCCATCGACCTGAACGGGAAGAAATACGCCTGGCAGGGTGAGTCTCTGTTTCTAAACAAAGTTACTTTAAATGACGGACAGGTCGGTTTTCCGGACAGGTCGGTTTTCCGGACAGGTCGGTTTTCCGGTTTGTGTTTCTAAAATCAGACTGTTTCTTTCAGTTTTTCATAACACCTGACTTTGAGAATCACAGAAACAAAATTTCTCTCGTGGTTCTGTTGGGACCCAAAATGTTAGAATTCTTTAGAACAAAAATCCAGAAACTGGGGATGATTTTTCTTCATTTGCCCGAAACCAGATGGGGAAAAAAGGTTTATTGAAATTCAAATTCTACATGCTGTCCAAAACATTCACAAATGCAGAGCTCATCATCGTCACAAAGTCTTAAAGCATTTACACCAAACCAGACGCCACCTCAGCCTCATATACCTTCCTTAAACATTGTGTGAATGTATGAGCACCACCGAGTGCTATGTGGAAATCTAACTGGAATGTGAGAATGTTTTGGCCCCAGTTGTATCCATGCATGATAGCCTGATGTTCATGCAAGGATTCATGTAGAACTCTGTGTTGTGCTCTGATACCTAAAAAGGAAAAAGATGTTATTGCCAAGATTCCCCGGCTTTTGAATCTGCTACTTCCTGTGTATGTGGTCTTCTGCGCGTATTACAAATTGGGGAAAAAGAAGCCTTTTTACTGAGCCACAAATAAGACTCAAATGTCATTACTTCTGCAGTTACAGCTTAAACCTTAATCCTGAGCGTAAAAGAAGCCTCCATCCATCCATTTTCTTCCACTTTATCCGGGGTCGGGTCGCGGAGGCAACAGCCAAAGCAGAGATGCTCAGACTTCCTGATCCACACATACCTCCTTCCAGCTACTCTGGGGGGGGACGCCGAGGCGACACCTGGCCAGCTCAGAGACTTAGGCCGTTTCTCGATTTACAAGAACGCAAATACGGACTCACGTTCTCGTCAAGTCCAGTCTCGGCAAGAACACAGGAAGTATGGACTTAGCGAGAACACGAGCACGCAGCATAGATATGGGTCGATTGGAACAGAAGCGTACTGATGACATCACAACACGCTCAGCTCGTCTAGAGCTGTATTTCACCTCCTGTTATTAATGGTCTCTAGATGATAATAAATTATGACTTTTCAGTTTTTGGAGGAATAATAATGAACACAGTCAGATAAACGGAAATCAAATGAACATTTTGCCAAATAAAACAAAATACTCTCAGAGCCAGCGATCCTTCACACACAGCTATGCAGAGAGAGGGCTGCTGCAGACGGGCTAACGTTGGCCCTGGCTGCTGCAGACGGGCTAACGTTGGCCCTGGCTGCTGCAGACGGGCTAACGTTGGCCCTGGCTGCTGCAGACGGGCTAACGTTGGCCCTGGTTGCTGCAGACGGGCTAACGTTGGCCCTGGCTGCTGCAGACGGGCTAACGTTGGCCCTGGTTGCTGCAGACGGGCTAACGTTGGCCCTGGCTGCTTCAGACGGGCCAACGTTGGCTCTGGCTGCTAGTTATATCTGTTTAATTTGTTGGATCAATTAACTATTTTCAACGTTTAAAGAACCAAATGATCCAATTGAGAATAGTCCTGTTTTTCT
>NW_015151205.1:70115-73251 GCF_000732505.1 Cyprinodon variegatus
GGGTTCTTCCGGACCTCTGGGTCACTCTCAGCCGCTGTCATGTTCTGGTTTGGGTTCTTCCGGACCTCTGGGTCACTCTCAGACGCTGACATGTTTTTTTTTCTGTGTTGCAGTGAGAAGGAACAGTTTGGGGAGCGACGTCCTGTTTCTGGGAAAGTCTCATCCTCTCTTTGACTTCATCCATGAGCTGTACCGCACAGAAACCCGTGAGGTAACAGACTGCGTCACCTTTAGCCTCCATAGCTTCATCACGCTGTTATCTGGAGAACATGGACGCTCCATCATTGAATGAGCCCAGCGGCTGCAGGGATGCTGCTGAATCAGAAGCTTCACTACATTCTGTGTTTAGATTTCTAGGCTGTAGGGTATCGATGCAGCTGTGTGTTTATGAGCACCGAGGAGCTTTTCCAGGTCATCCAAACTAACTGTAGTTTGCTCTCTTCTAGGGGACCGTGGTCCCTGCTGAGCTCTGCCACGGGATCCAAGGAACTCTGACCCTCGACGAGGATCCGATCCTCCCAGACGAGTAAGAACCCTCTGCTTCATCTGGCTTTCTCTCTCTATTCCTGTCATAATCTGACCCTTAATCTGGTTTCTGCTCCTCAGGACGGTGAAGTCGCCCATCCCGATGCTGCGGGACATTTCACACAACAGCTCCATCAAGTGAGTGAACCTTTGAAGACACCTGGAGCTGCTTTTTCCCTGCTGTTAGTGGACTGAAGAAAAACTAAAACAATGTGAAACAGCTGGACTGCGCTGCTGTCAGCATATATTCAGTACAACTAGAGTAGAACGTAGGATAATCCCGCACATCCTGGACATGTTGAGGTGTTTTTACCTTACGGGCGGCGCTGCAGAGCCTCTTCATGGAGGATGTAGAAAATGTTTGGTTTTTCTCCTCCTGAACGGCGTCTGTTTGTCCTTCCAGTGTGAAGTTCAAGGATCCTCAGTTCACTGAAGGCTTCGTCTTCAAAGCGGTGCTGCTGCCTGGAGCCAAGTAAGAACACGACCTCCGTTTGAATGTTTGAGAATCGGGTTCAACGGGTTCTGTTGGATTTATTTCTTCTTTTTTTTTGTCTCAAAATGTTTGGGAATTAGTTTTTTTTCTGCTCGATTTTATCAAACCTTTCACTTTAATTTGGTTCTACAGTTCTGACCCTCTCATTATAAATGGACCGCTCCATTCTGGACATTCCAGGGTCCAGTTCTTCGCAGCTGTTTTTTGTTTTTAATGCTTCATGACTTCAGTTTAAACATTTTGATTCATTTATCGGTTAATCCAGCCGTTCCCAGGATATGAATGTCTGAGTTGAACTCTTGTTTTCCAGGATGCCCAATAAGGTGCTGAAACCAGAGGACTTTGAGCGGGGGAACCGGGGCTCCTGGAGACCCCAGCTGGGCTTCAACCCCAACAGACAGCAAGCTCACCTGGACCAGTCAGGCTTCAGAGCTCTGAGGTGAGTCACAGATTGTTCCTCACTTGGACGACCTTCAGTACAGAAGAACCTGCATGTGAGGCTCTAAAGGTCTGTTGGGTCGGACGCCGGAGGGACGCCTAGCTCCTTTCCAGCAGAGATCTTCGTATAGATCAACACTTTACTGCACCCAGCAGCAGCTCAGAAAAAGGCCAGAAACCTTCATTCAGCCTTGAATCTCCTCACTTCCTCTCATAAAAAAAGAAAATTTTCTCAGATTTTAACCTAGAACATCTTTTTCAGAAAGTGAAAAAAAAATCCATTAAAGTAGGACCACCATCTCCAATAACCATTTAGACTAGAATAAAATTAAAGATATATATATAAGGATTTTTAGTAGTTTCTCTTTGGTCCCACAGATTTGAACAATTTCCTGCATTAATAGCAGCATCAATCTATAGAAAAAACCTATTTCTAAGATTTAAAGAAAGCAGAGCAGTCAGAATGCTACGACCGAGTATTAGGGCCAGGTTAGAGATTTGTTTTGAATGAAGTCGCAACACTGCGAGAATGAAGTCGCAACACTGCGAGAATGAAGTCGCAACACTGCGAGAATGAAGTCGCAACACTGCGAGAATGAAGTCGCAACACTGCGAGAAGCGAGAATGAAGTCGTAACACTGCGAGAATGACGTCATCATACAACAACCCTTTTCAGAAAGAAAACTTGGAGCTCCGCCCAGCAGATGACGGCCGAGCAGCTCCACCAATCAGCAACCAGAGTCCACTTTGACCTCCTGCCCAGTTTGATGCTGCTGCTAAAATATTTCCTGATTTGCCAAACCGATGCTAAAGTATAACTTCACATGATGCTCCACATTCCTCATTTTAGGGAAGAAAGGGCTTTTTGTAGGTGTCATAAAATACAACTTTATTCTCGTAATATTGCGACTTTATTCTCATAGTATTGTGACTTTAATCTCGTAATATTGCGACTTTATTCTCGTAGTATTGCGACTTTAGTCTCCTAATATTGCGACTTTATTCTCATAGTATTGCAACTTTAATCTCGTAATATTGCAACTTTATTCTCGTAATATTGCGACTTTAATCTTGTAATATTGCGAATTTATACTTGTAGTATTGCGACTTTATTCTCGTAGTATTGCCACTTTAATCTCGTAGTATTGCGACTTTAATCTTGTAATATTGCAACTTAATTCTCGTAGTATTGCGACTTTAATCTCCTAATATTGCGACTTTATTCTCGTAGTATTGCGACTTTATTCTCGTATTATTGCGACTTTAAACTAGTAATATTGCAACCTATTCTCGTAATATTGCGACTTTAATCTCGTAGTATTGCGACTTTAATCTCGTAGTATTGCAACATTATTCTCGTAGTATTGCGACATTATTCTCGTAGTTTTGCGACTTTATTCTCGTAATATTGGACTTTAATCTCGTAATATTGCCACTTTAATCTCGTAGTATTGCAATTTTATTCTCGTAGTATTGCAACTTTATTCTCGTAGTATTGCGACATTATTCTCGTAGTATTGCGACATTATTCTCGTAGTTTTGCGACTTTATTCTCGTAATATTGGACTTTATTCTCGTAATATTGGACTTTAATCTCGTAGTATTGCAATTTTATTCTTGTAGTATTGCAACTTTATTCTCGTAGTATTGCCACTTTAATCTCGTAATATTGCGACTTTA
>NW_015151205.1:74250-76135 GCF_000732505.1 Cyprinodon variegatus
CACTTTAATCTCGTAGTATTGCCACTTTAATCTCGTAGTATTGCCACTTTAATCTCGTAATATTGCGACTTTATTCTCGTAGTATTGCGACTTTAATCTCGTAATATTGCGACTTTAATCTCGTAGTATTGCGACTTTATTCTCGAATGATCCCAGCTAATATAGCAAAGCTGCTCTCTGCATTGAACACAGGAGCATCAGACGCATCTGGACTCACTTTACTGGACGTCTGACCTTAATGAGCATCAGAGATGAAGCAGTAGAAGCTTCTTTGCTGCTGAAAGCTCGGTGTGAACGAAGCATTAAAGTTCATGGTTGCAGGACTTCACTGTTTCTGGTGGAAGAATTCCTCCTTCTCATTCATTGATCTGCTGCAACTTTCTCTCTTTCCTACTGAGTGGAAGCAAACCCATTTTATCCGTATTACTGCCACCTAAAGGTCTGGAGGGAGAAAGTCGGTGTATGAAGCAAATACAATCACTCGGCCATTCCTCCTTCAGATCAGACATTAAATATTCTGCCGTGAGAATTGAATTGAATAATGATTTATTAATCCCTGAAAAGAAATTCAGGCATTTAAATATTAATAATTTATTAGTATCTAATCAGAAGGAAGACAAGGTCAGGCTCTACAAGCAAACCGTTATGGTAGTGTTTCATTAGTTTAGCCGATTTCTTTCCACATGTAAAGATTAAATAATTGTAAGCATGTAAACTGGGGAAAACATAAAACTAAGCTGCCTTGTTTCTCATTTCTAAATGAGAAAGAAGGACGTTCCTGTTAAAGATGTCCTGATTCTAGCTAATATCAGGCGTCCCTGACGTCCTGCGCCGGTCTCAGCAGAACATCTCCTGATGTTTGGTTCTGGGTGTGAAAGAGGACCTGTTGTCCTGTAATCAGCGGCTAAGCTGGAGCTCCTCCATCAGCCAGCTGTGATTACCATCCCAGCTCATTATCATCATCAAGGAAATGGTGCTGATTGAACATCTGGATCAGTCTGACTGTCGGGGAGGTAATTAAGCTCGGCGCCGTCTGCTGATCCAGGTCAGGATTGCAGCTGATGGGGGCGTACCCACAGCTGCTCAGAGGTCCGAGTCTCATTTAGTTTGGAATCGGTAACCGGGTCAGAGCTTCCGGGTTTTGTTTTGGAGAAGCTGAAGTTCTGTTTGGTCCAAAGAGGATTTTAAACCATCTTTTCTGCTCCTCCAGTCACGGTCTGAACCGGAACCAGCAGTTTGGAGGACAGTACAGCAACGCGCCGCCTCCCAGCAGCTACAACCAGGGGAGCTACAGCCGTCCTGCTCACAGCGCCGGCCACCAGCAGTTCCAACGTAAGACTCCGCCTCCTGCTCCCTGAGCCGGGTCAGAACGGACCGCTGAGTCCGATCAGACCGCTTAGGGCAGGCAGAACGGTTCGATCTGAATCTATCCTTCTCCTAGCAGCAACCAATGTAGAGTTTGGACATCAACTCTGCTCAGAACCTCACTGTTCATTACCTGACTGTCTGACTGGAAGGCTCCACTAGGGGGCGCTCCTCTGAGCTGGTCATGCTTAGGAGCTGGTTGGTAGGATGTTGCAGATAAAGATGCTCATAATACAACCAGACGTCCAACCTTACAGAGATCAGTCTTCACTCCTATTATAAAGGTAACCGTGAGACACAACTATACCGTATGAGGTGATGTTTTCAAAAGAAAACTTGCAGTTTGGCTGCGGGTTCCGGGTGTCAAAGAGTCCGATTGGCTGCCGGTTCTAATTGGCTTCGGGTTCCGGGTGTCAAAGGGTCCGATTGGCTGCCGGTTCCAATTGGCTTCGGGTTCCGGGTGTCAAAGGGTCCGATTGGCTGCCGGTTCCAATTGGCTTCGGGTTCCGTGTGTTAAAGA
>NW_015151205.1:77326-84782 GCF_000732505.1 Cyprinodon variegatus
TTCTTATTTCCTCTCCTTTCAGTCTTTCCTTTCCTTCCTTTCTTCCATCATCTCCTCCTTTTCTTTCCTTCCTTCCTTCATGCTTCCATTTTCTTATTTCCTCTCCTTTCAGTCTTTCCTTTCCTTCCTTTCTTCCATCATCTCCTCCATTTCTTTCCTTCCTTCCTCCTTAAAAATTCTGCTGATCTAAAAACAGTATTTTGTGATTAACTTTAGGTCCATATCTGCCTCTAGGAGAACCAGCAGAATCGGATCCCTCTCATGGACGGAGCTCGGTACGGTTCTGGTTCTGTTCAGTGAGCAGAGGCGGGTCAGGGAGGAGCTGATCTAAGCGAACAGTTCTATAGAACCTGCGATGTTCTAGCAGCCGCTGCGTCTTTAGAGCTCCGTCCTTTGTCGGGGGGGTTCAGATGTTCATTAAGGAGATTGACAGGTGTCCACTTGTCTCCTTGTCCTCTTGTCCTCGGCCCTTTGAGCGGCCCGGGAAGAAGAGCCGAGTGTTCTGGGCTCATAATTGGACTCTGACTGGGTGGTCCACTTCAGGAGATCATCCAGCAGGAAGACAATGTCCCAGCAGAGTGACCGACCCAGGAGGCCCATCCTCCAGGGGGACGGGACCAGAACCGAGCAGAACCGCCCGCTCTGGTCCAAGCGTAGAACTAGATCTCGGTAGAGAGGTTGGCGGTAC
The DNA here is from genome assembly GCF_000732505.1 of Cyprinodon variegatus. Taxonomy (NCBI): domain Eukaryota; kingdom Metazoa; phylum Chordata; class Actinopteri; order Cyprinodontiformes; family Cyprinodontidae; genus Cyprinodon; species Cyprinodon variegatus. The sequence goes on from NW_015151205.1 coordinate 78,015, forward strand.
CAGAAGTCCTGGTGAGCCTGGACACATTCTGACAGTCGTCTGAGACGGCGCCGGTCCTTCTGAGTTGGCCGGTTCTGACGGGTTTCTTTGTTCTGCAGGGTTCTGGTTCTGGGCGGGTTAGAGGTTCTATTAGCTTAGTTTCTTAGTTTCCCTCTGACCCGTTTTAGGCGCCCTTCACCCCCTGAGCTGAGCCACTTGAGCGGCCCGCCCCGTAAACAAACGCTTCTGCTGCTCGCAGCTGGTCATCGCCGTGGCAACAGTTTCTTTGTGAAGTGCTGCAGGGACGGATTGGAGCCACTTGAGCGTCCGACAATGCGGCGCGCTGAATGCTTCCTTCATTTTCAGAACAAAAACAGCTAATTTGGCGCTGCCCCCCTCCCGGGGCCCGGCCCGGGGCCCGTTGGGAGAGTCCGACAGCTGATGGTTCAGTTTGCACAAAGATGCAGTTTTCATGTCAGGCTGCAGGATTTCCACTTTAAATTTAGTTTTTGATAAGAAGAAAAACCCAAACGTCCCCAGAACCGGTTCTGACCCTGTTCTTTGTTCCCTGCAGATTCCAGGCAGAACGCCGCGCCGCCGTCCTCCTACGGCGCCGTGCCGCCCCCGTTTCCCAGGTGAGTCCGCTGCCTCCAGCATGGGAACCAAAGCTCCCAGTTCATCCTGCAGGACCCGGTTCTGATCCGATGCTCTGCATCCGTCATCGATGCAGCTGAATTATCGATGATGTCATCACAACTTTTTTCTGCTTTTAACAGGAAGTTTAAAAAAAGGTGTTTTTACTTTAAACTCTAAACCTCTGGGACTCTGACCCGGTCCGGCCCGGTCCGGGTCTGCCTCTGGCTGCAGAACCAGTTTCAGTGAAGGAGGTTTGCTTAGCTTAATGAGGCGTCACTAACGCCGCTGCCTCAGATGGAGGTCGTCGGCCCCTCGGGGCCTTAATCAGAATCCCTCGGGGCCCATTGTGCTGCGGTGGCCTCGGGTCGGGCCTTATTAGCCGTAGCTGAAACAGTTTCTTTATTGGCGCCGAACTCAGCCTCTGAGTGGGGATTATGGCGTCCGATCCGATCGGGCCGCTGCCGGCCGGGTGTGACATGGTTCCGTAATGAGGGATGGGATTCTGCTCCGATGACGTTCCCGTCTGATCCGGAAGCAGTTCAGGCAGTAGGATGACTTTCTGAAGCCCGAAGGCCCGGCGGGTCCAGAACCGCCGAGACAGAATGATCCGAGCTCAGAAACTTTCCCCAGATTTCCTGAACTTCAGGAAAGGTTCTGTGCAGCAGGATCCGGATGATCCGGATCAGGGATGGAGTTCTGAGATCGGAAGTTTTAAGTTTCCTCGAGACTCTGAGAAAAATGACTCAGAATTTCCTTCTAATTTATTCCGGGCCAACGACCCGACCCGGTTTGGGAACCCATACAGACCGAAACGGTACCGGATCCGGGAGCCCCGTTCCGTTAAGGTTGAAGAAGCTCCCTCTGAAGGTCGATGGAGGATCTATGATGCTGTGGGCCTGATCCTGCAGAACCTCTGGCTGAAAGCAGGTCACTGTAAAAGGTTCTGATGACCCAGAACCTGGGAGTTTGGGTCATCTGGAGAGAAAAGGACCGAGGTGACTGGGACCGGTCCGGTTTGTTTGGTTTTTATTTTAATAAATGAATTTCTTCCCTCGTTTCCGTCTGTTCCTGCATTAAAGGAACCTGGATCGGGTCAGAACCACTGATTCTGGGAAGGCTGAGGGTTTGGACCAGATGTTCTGGGTCTCAGAACCTCCGGCTGTTAACGGGTCAAACCTCTGTGTCCCCAGGCAGCAGCAGTACCGAGGCGGGGGCCACTCTGGGGGCCACGGCTGGGACCGGGCCCTCCAGGCTCAGCCGTCTGCGTACCAGCAGAACCTGAGCCGTGGCGGAGCGGCGCCGGGCGGCTACCAGCAGCGCTACGATCAGCGCCGGGACGACTGGAGCGATCGCCGTGGCAACCGGGGCCAGCGGCAGCAGCATCAGGTAAACCGCGAGCTGCTGGTTCTGAACAATGACCCGGTTCTCTTCACCCTGTCTAACATGATCCAGTTTGACCAGAACCACGAAACTCCAGTTCATCTGAACTTTCATTTAAATATATAGAAACATTCAAATGTAAGAAAATCTAAAATAAATCAGAACCGGTTTGGTTGGTCCAAATCAAACTGGACAATCAGAACCGGTTTGGTTGGTCCAAATTGGGCTGGACAATCAGAACCGGTTTGGTTGGTCCAAATCAGGCTGGACAATCAGAACTGGTTTGGTTGATCCAAATAGGACTGGACAATCAGAACTGGTTTGGTAGATCCAAATAGGACTGGACAATCGGAACCGGTTTGGTAGATCCAAATAGGACTGGACAATCGGAACCGGTTTGGTAGATCCAAATTGGACTGGACAATCGAACCGGTTTGGTTGGTCCAAATTGGACTGGACAATCAGAACCGGTTTGGTTGGTCCAAATCAGACTAAATGGGACGGACAGTCGGAACCGGTTTGGTTTGGGCCGGATGATCAGAACCATCACAGCAAATCAAGTTACCAATGAATGAGTTCAGGTTTCGTATTTATTGCTTCTTCCAAACAGAAAATTCCATCATTTTCTGGATTTATCAGATTTTAAATATTAATTTTTTTTCTACCAGAAAATAAAAAAAATAATTTAGATTTGAAATAAAAATAATTTAAAAAACGTAAAGTTGAAACTTATTTTTTTTTTAATCATTTTGAACAATTAAATTGTTTTAATAAAAACAGAAACTTGATCCTTTTCACATCAGAAACATTTGATGTTATTTTAAGGAAAAATAAAAATGGTGTGAAATTATCTGAACGTTTTAAATCTTTTATTTTATTTTATTTTTCCAGAACTTCCCATCCAGCAGAGGCTACCCCCCTCCTCCTCCCTCCCAGCGGTACCACTGGAATTAGAACCATGGGTCGGTTCAGGGAATCTTCGGGACGGGAACATTTTTTAATCCTTTTTTCGTTCACTGTAAAATATTTTCCCTTTTTAAAACCAACTTGTGTAACTTGTGCCGTTTTTTTGAAGTTTTATTTCATGAATTCTGTTAAATTTGTTTCCTGGCTGATGGAGTAAAAAAAAAAAAAAAATCCAGATGTTTGATTCTGAGAGAAATTCTCCTATTAAAAAATAAAAATTGAAATGAAACAAATGATGCCTGAATAGAATTTGTCTCGATTTTTTATTTTTAGATTAAATTTTTCGAAACAAATTAAGTTATTTTTATTTGAAGGTTAACACAAAAAAAATCTTCAGGGAATATTTATGAAGGAAAGAAAGTCACGTTTAAAATGAGAATCCACTCAGTTCTGGATCCAGAACCTTCTGGACCAGCTTGTTCCGGTTCTGTTCCTAAATTCTCGGCACTGACCTGGGATCAGTTCTGGATGCTGCTCCTTCCGAAAAACAGCCTGCTTCCCTCAAACACTGCATCCCTTTAAATCCAGAAGAAAGTTCGGTTTTGATTGGGTTTATTTTTCCTCCGAACCGCAGAAAGTCTGATGCGTAAAGAAACCAAAGTTTTACGCATGAAAAGCGCAAACCGGGCCGTTCCCCCTCCTGTAATCCTCAGTCTGGACTTTTCCCCGGGTTTTTTCTGGTTCTAAGTTCTACCAACTTCGGCCGTACAGTAAATTGGACCCGAGCATGCTGTTGGTGTACTCGATGAGCGCCGCGTCCGTCTGCGCCATGTTGATGTGCGCCTGCAGGCCGAGCGGCGGGCTGGGAGACGCGTCCTCCAGCTCCTCTGTGGACGACAACTGGTTCTGGACCTGCTCGCTCTGCGACACCGCGTCGGCCGAACCGCCCTGTCGGGTCACCGCCTGGTTCGGTTCGCTCCTGCAGCTCTTGTTGGTTTTGGAGAAAATCGGGGAACCGGAGGAGGAGCGGCGGGAGGCCGCGCACAGCCCGCCGGCCTCCTGCTGCTGCTGCTGGGTGGCCTTGTCCTTGGCCTGCCGCTTCAGCTTGTAGCGGTGGTTCTGGAACCAGATCTTGACCTGGTTCGGGGTGAGGTGGATGAGGCCGGCCAGGTGCTCCCTCTCCGGGGCGGACAGGTACTTCTGCTGCTTGAAGCGCCGCTCCAGCTCGAACACCTGCGCCTGAGAGAAGAGGACGCGCCGCTTCCTGCGCGGCGCGGCGTGGAGCGTCACCACGGACTTAGAGCCGGGCTCCATCCCGGGCAGACCCCCCACCATCCCGGGGATGTTGGCGGCGCCGGGAGCGCCCATCAGCCTGGAGACTTTAGTTAGAAACAGGGAAAAAAAAGAAAAAGTTCCACATTTAAACCATAAATGTTTTTATTTGATCGAATTAAAATTTGTTTAAACGAAAAGCATTTTAATTAAAATAAAAAAATTATAATTAACCATTAAAAAAATCGAATTAAAAAAGTTATAGTTAAGATGAAAAAACAAAAATTAAAAAAACTAAAAGTTTAAATCGGTTAAAAAAATAAAACATTTTAATGGAGATTAGTTTGGGTGAAACTATGCAAACTGCAGCCGGACTCACTGCTCTGGTAGCGGGGCTCCGGGCTGCTGTACCAGGCCGCCGCCCCGCCGCTCCGCACCGTCTCCTGGTAGGACGGCAGCTCCCCGCCGCTGCAGAAGCCTCCCACGGCCCCGGAGAACTGCGGCCCTGCGTGGGGGACGTGGTAGGCCGCTCCGTGTCCCAGAGCTGCTGAGGATGAGGAGGAAGAGGACAGATGGTGGTGATGATGATGATGGTGCAGGTGAGGCTGGTGCTGCTGGGGCCCCTGCGGCTGCCGGTAGGCTCCCAGCGGGGCCCCCAGGCTGCCTGCTGCGGGCTCCATCCCTCCGAACCGGCGGTAAGTTTCCTCCATTGGACTCAGGATGTCTGTGACTGAGAAGGGGGTGGAGATCTTTGGGCTAAAGGACATGGCTCGTCCTCCCGGTGCCCTGCAGGTCGGTCCGGCCCAGTTCTCTGTTGGATAGAACCCGTTTGGTTTTGCGCGTCCTCCTCCCTCCTCTGGTGCTGGGAAGAAGTCCATCTGGGGACCGGAGGGCCTTGGATCCACCGGGAGGAGGGGGGGCGGGGCGAAGCGGAGTGACGGAGAACAAGAGGAAAGGTTCGGGTTTTAATCTTCAGAACTTTCTCATCATTCTTCCTGCAGCTTGGATGAGAAAAGCTGCAGATTTGCAGCAGGAGGCAGAAAATAAAGCTGATCCGGTTCGGTTCCTAAGAACGAATCATTTTCAGGAGTCCAGCAGCTCATCCGAACCAGCAGTTCTGCTGCAGAACAGCTGAACTGTTTCTCCTCGGAGGTGCGGATCTTTGTTCCGGATCTTTTAGAACCGGAAAAGATTTTTTTTACTTGTATTAAATTTATTCAGAACAAATTAAACTCTTTATCTTTATAAATGCATCGAACCGCTGTTTGGTTTTTCTAATATCGAAATTAAATAATTTTTTAATTTTTTTACAGCAGATAATAAAAATAAATGCTTCGCGTTTTAATTGAACATATTGTTGTCAGTCATCCAGGTCGTAGTCATTCCGTAAAAGTAAAAAAAAAAAGTTAACTTTTACGAATTTAACATATTCAACTAAAATAATCGAACAACATTTTGTTGAAAATTAAAGTTTAAAGTAACAAAACGATTTTAAAGAATAAACTTTTTTTCGTTTTTTTTTTTTCGGCCTTCATCCGGTTTCATTCTTCAGAAATGGGTTTTATTTCTTCGTTTTTTTTTTTGTTTTTTTTTTAAATAATTCAAATCTTAATCTTAGTTTTTATAATCGGCGTGCGCGCGCTCCAATCAATCAAACTTAATTTAAAAAAACGATTAAATAATTATCTGCACCAGAATGAGAGCAGAAAAAATAAAAGGAAATTAATATTTCACAAAAATAAAAATGACTGAAAACGCGGCTGGTTGCGGGTTTTTTCAGCCAGTCACGTGCCGACCCGTCCGACGCCGTTTGAGGCGCCGCGGGTCGCGTGGCCTGCGGACCGCTGCGCTCCAAATGATCTGCTTTTTATTTATATGAACTAAACGGTTGGAACCAAACCGCGACAGTTTCTGCGAAATTATTATTTTATTTATTTATTTTTAGTTTAATTCATTTTCTTAGTGGAAATTAGTTTAAAAGCCGAAATACACTGAAATTAATTATTTATATTTAAATCTGGTTCAGTTTTATTAATAAAACATTTTGTTGCGTCTTTGTTTATTTGCAGAGGAAGAAAAAGGAATAAAATCAGAGGCCAACATGTTTAAGAGTCTGAAGTATTTCATCCTGGGCTGCACTTTAGGAGGGGCGCATGGGGGGAGGGGCCCGGATTACTTTTATTATATATTTTTCATCACTGCAAGTTTTAGAATGAAATCAGTTTAGTTTCTTTTCATTTTGTGTTTTAAGAAGCTTCTTGTTTGGTTGCAGCAGCGGAGGGGCCCCAGAGAGGAAGACATTTAGCTGAATGTTTCTGCTCAGAGCCGGAGGGCCGATTAACTGTCCAGGAACATGAGTGAGTCAGGGGCCCAGAACCTCCGAAAATTAGGAGCCCAGAACATCAGGGGCCCAGTACCTCTGAAAATTAGGGGCCCAAAATCTCTCAAAATTAGGGGCCCAGCACCTCCAAACGTCAGGGGCCCAGAACCTCCGAACATCAGGGGCCCAGAATCTCTCAAAATTAGGGGCCCAGAACCTCTCAAAATTAGGGGCCCAGAACCTCCGAACATCAGGGGCCCAGAACCTCTGAAAAT
>NW_015151205.1:84932-86531 GCF_000732505.1 Cyprinodon variegatus
AGGGGCCCAGAATCTCTCAAAATTAGGGGCCCAGAACCTCTCAAAATTAGGGGCCCAGAACCTCCGAACATCAGGGGCCCAGAACCTCTGAAAATTAGGGGCCCAAAATCTCTCAAAATTAGGGGCCCAGCACCTCCAAACGTCAGGGGCCCAGAACCTCTGAAAATTAGGGGCCCAGAACCTCCGAATGTCAGGGGCCCAGAACCCCAAAGTTGAGACCACACCTCTGCTAGAACAAAGAGTCCAGACTGTAGAGTTAGTTACTGAGTCAGAACCTCATTAGAACCTCATTAGAACCTCTGATGTAAAACTGGAACAAACCAGCAGCCTTCCCAAACCTCAGGACCGGTTCCTGCGTTAACGCTGCCCTGGGCAAAGTCCCCCCTATGTCCCCCACAGCCTGGATCACCTGAACAAACTTTTGAACATTTTTTTTTTATTATTTGATCTATTTATGTAATTTAAATTTTTTGTGCTTTCAAAAATAAAACAAAGTTTCTGTGAATCTCAGATTTGGTTTTAATAATCTAGTTTAGGTTCGACCAATCTCTGTGTTTGGGTTAGCCTTGTTTTCTTAAACTGCTTTAATGGAGCTAAACACTAGGGGGCGCCACACACATCGCCTGGACGTAGCGATAACAATGAGCACTACGCCCCATTCCGTGCCACCCTGGGTGAAGAGCCACATCCAGAAGGTTCTCTGCTCATCAGAGCGGCTGAAACTTTCTTCTAGATCACCAAACTCCAGAAGCTAAAGTTTCTCTTCACTCCATTCCACGTTTCTTCTCTCTCCCGTCGCTTTAATCCCGGCCCCTCGGAGGAGCATTAGAGCCAAGCAGCTGGGGGCCCCTGAACGGCTCTCCAAAGGCGGCCCATTCCATCGGAGGGGGGGGGGTTCGATGACCACCTGGCGCCTGGTGAGGAGGAGGAGTTTCTATCCGGGTCAAAGGAGAGAAACGATGCTTCTGAATCTTCCTCCTGTTAACGGGACCCAAACCAGGATCCGGATCTGTGTTTCCATGGAGACGGACAGCTGAATCCTCGCCGAGCTCTGAAAGTGAGGATCAGTTGATCTGTTTGGAGAGCTCCGTGAAGATAAAAATCCATCCCACCTCTTAGCGCTGCAGAGCTCACCGCGCCTCCAACCCTCTGAGCAAATCCAATCTGAACAGAATCGGTTCGGATTTAAGAATTCCTCATTTTTCCTTCTTTTTAAACTTTTCCAGAATTTCCCCTCAGAGGAGAAACTAAGGAAAACCTCTCTACTCAAATATCTCGATTTCTAAGGTTTGAATTCACAGAACATGTCATCTGAGGTCACTGCGGAGAAAATTCCATCAGATCGGAAAAAAAGTTTCTAAGGAAAACCAGATGATTTACTTTTCTGTGTGAGCAGGGGCGGATTTAAGGAATTTGGGGCCTTAAGCAAAGACAGGAACATAAAACAGCCCCATTCTCCAGATGTAGAAATGTTAATAGAATAGACATCCATGATCTGCTCTAGGTTGTGTCCCTCTCTTCTTGTCCCTTTTCTTCTTGTTTTCCTCTCTATGTTTTGTACTCAGCTGACTTTTCATGCTGTCTCTAAAGGAATGAAAG
>NW_015151205.1:88631-89142 GCF_000732505.1 Cyprinodon variegatus
ACACACTTAATATTATCAGCGTTCTGATGGCATTTAATTAATGTGCACAAATAAGGAATAGTTGTATTAACCATTCATGGAAACAGATTTTTTTGGGGCCCTAGGCAGCTGCCCAGTATTGCCTAATGGTAAATCCCCCCCCCCTGTAGATGAGTACTTGGAGACAGCAGACACCCCCTGCATTGTGTTGTTGACTCTTAAGTGAAAAATAAAATCTGTTTTGATGCTACATTCAGACTGCACTCGCTAGAAGCAGCTAGTTTACATGCAAAGTCGACGGTTGACGCGCAGCAAAAGGTCCTGCAGCGCCTCATGAGCTTCTGAGCATCTGAGGCGCGCAACGCCCTGCAAAACCTGCTGGAGTTGGAATAAATGAACTTTAGCTGCTGGACGCGCCGCATCAACCAATGAGAGAAGCTGATCTGGGAGCTGGCAGGGAGTCAGACGCAGCACTGCTGATGCAGAGCGCTATGATCACTCCTCTGAAACAGTTTATTAACGCCTAAATTAA
>NW_015151205.1:91470-92282 GCF_000732505.1 Cyprinodon variegatus
CTTTCTTTCCCTGTATGTATGAATGATGTTTTAGGTGCTTAGAACTGACAACTGACAGCGATATTAAGAACAAAACAGAAAAGACATTTTCTTTATTGCCTCTAAGTGTGGAAATTCAGCAGAAGCAGAGTAGAAGCAAACTGAAGCATGCAGATACACACAAGAAAAGAAATATAGAGGGCATATTTCACACTTTATTCTTGACAGAAAACAGTTTGAGATATAAAAAAAAAACTCAGCACATGAAAAGCACATCTAACACCAGACAAACATTTCAACAGAAGGAAAACGTCAGAGGCTGGAGCCACGTAAAAGCTAACCTGACATTTCTAGCATTAGTCGTGTGTTTTTGCTTTAGTTAGAGAAACTGTCTTTATTTTCAAACATTGGGAACATTCAGGTGTTTCAGCAGCAAAAAGGAACCTTTGACCACAGAAGGAAAGAGGCTGTACAGATATAGAAATATCACACTCAGGCTGAAACAGTAAATAAAACCAGGAATTTGAAAAATGAAACAAAGTTTTATGTATAATTGCTACAGACTATTTAACAGAAAAAGGAATAAAAAAACCATCTTCAGCTGGAAGCTAAATGCTGCTGATGTTTCCTGGAGCAGAGAAGGTTCTAGAATCTAACAGCAGCTTCTAGGAAGGATCTGAGGAGGCGCCTGTTAGGCGCAGCCAGCTGTCGCTAAACAACTACTAGCATCATGCAAGGACATGGAGACTCTGTCCAAGAGTAGAGGACTAGGAGACATTGTCCAACAATAAAGGACTGGGAGACACTGTCCAAGAGTAGAGGACTAGGAGACA
>NW_015151205.1:93031-106566 GCF_000732505.1 Cyprinodon variegatus
ACTCTGTCCAGAAGGGATGTCATCTTTCTTTCAGTCTTTCTGTCTTCCACCAACTGCACTGTGACATCCTGGGACAGAGACGTCCTACTGTGAATCTGGAAGTCCCCGATGGTTCTACTGACACCTGTCCTAATGTTCTGTGTGGACGGTCTGTCCTCTACCTCCCGAAACACAGATGGACACAGAATAAAGAGGGAGAGTCCTGGTCAAACGCGATCAGTTCTCCAGAGGTTGGACCGATATGAACCAAGGAGCAGCAGCTGTTGGTAGAGAACCCAGACCCAGAGTTTCTGGATGATTCCACAGGGTTCAGTGCTGGGACCAGGGCTGGTTCTGTCCCCATTGATTCAATGAGGACAGAATATTGTCTCTGCAGCCTGACCCGTGGCAGAGGAGGGCTGCATTTAGAAGAAACCACTGAGGAACCTCAGACATCTGATGCTGACGGGACGCCTCGGTTGGGACGAGGTCCAGGGACCTGCAGGAGGGAAGTCTGGGATTCTCTGCTGAGCCCAGATAAGGCAGCAAACAACGAGCACCGATAAATAGAACCATTCTGAATTCTGCAGCCAGAAATACTGAAATAATTAAATCAACTTTTAAAGAAAAACGGGAAATAAATCCATTAAATTTCTCCTTGGCTTTTTGAATCACCTCAACAATTTGATGTTCGCTAAATGATGCTAAAATGAATTAAACGTCATAACATAAATAGAAACCTTTGTGCAGAATAATTTTCATTTTAAATCGAACAGAAAACTGAATAATTTCCTCAAAAACAGATAATATTTTGAAGTTCTGCAGAGATGAGGAACAGATTCCTTTAGGGTTTTTGGAGAATTTTGCTTCTGTTAGTGAGGATGAGGCGGAAAGAACGGATCCACTGGAACCTGCTGCTGGAAGGTTACACACTGCTGCCATCTGCTGGCTGCTTCTGAAATTACATCCAGTTTAAACGAAACGGCAAAGAAAGAATAATCCTGTTTAAATTCTAAGGCTTCAATTGGAAGTTTTTTATTATTCTATTTTACTCATTTATTTATTTTGAAGACATTTCAACAACTATCTAAGAGTTTTTGATGCTTTTATGCAGCATGGAGGTCCAACTTCCAATGCATCTATAAAAATGTTCAGTCATCTTCTGCATGCGTGTGTGTAAATATTAATCTTATTTCTAAATCTGAATTACTTTTTCTATCTAAATGTTAAACCACGTCTTCTTGTGCGCGTGAGGGCGGGAAGGGGGGGGTAATTTGGGCCCTTAAGGGGGCGTGGTTAATTGGCAAAGCGATTAACGGTTTTAGTCGTTCAGAAATATAAATTAAAAAATTATGTTTATTTATTTTTTTATATAACTTTTTTAATCTTTTTTTTTATTAGAAAAATACATGTTTAGATTTTGATAAAAAAAATATTAATATTTAGACATAGACTAAATCGGTTAAAGATTAATCTTTAGTTCTTTTGGCACTAAATGTGAGAAAAAATATATTCAATGTAAAGAAAGTTTACTAAATGAAAGAAACGTGAAAATTATTTTGCTAAATTTTTACATTCTAAGAAATCCCCCCCCTCCCCTGCATTTAATGGGAGCAGTGTGGGGTTAAAGGTCTTGCTCAGGGTCCCAGAGTGGCAGTCTGTGGGGTTTGAACCTACGGCACCCACCCGCAGCGCTCTAATCCAGAGGTCAGGGATTAGCTGCTTAAAGCTGCTTTTTATTTCAGTTTAAATTCTGTTTAAAGTAACAGATTATAATTAAAAATGTCTCCTGATCTTTACTGGTTGATAATTTTCTTTATTCTGAACCAGCTGATTTTTAATTGGCTACCTCTGATCTAAACATAGTTTTTTGTAGTAAAACTTTATTAAAATGAATCGAAAAAAGCCGATTCATCTGGTTTTCAGTGGAATCGTTTTAAATAAAAAATAAAAAAACTCAGAATTTATTTCCTGTTTTTCTTTCTTTTTGTCATGTTCTTGATAATCATCAAGAACATGACAATCATGAGGATGATGACAGAACCTGCTGAGGATCGTTTATGATTAGAATAACAGATATTTTTTATATGTTTAAATCATTTATCAAATTCCCCTATTTAGTTTTTTTTTCTTCTCTGTCCTGAAGCTGCTTCTCTCCTGATGATTGAAGATGTTTCTTCAATTCGGTTTAGAACCTGCCTCCTCCTCTTCCTCCTGCCTCCTCCTCTTCCTCTTGCCTCCTCCTCTTCCTCCTCACCTCTCTGGAAGGAGACCTGCAGTTTGGACCTGGTGAAAGTTCTGATCCGAACCTGCAGTTAAAGCATCCCAGCTCAGATTCTCCATCCTGCTTCTGTAGATTTTCTATTTCTTCAGGTTCATTAAAGATCAGGTGGAATTAAAACGCTGCAGAAACCAATCAACCAATCAGAGGCCGTTCTGTACAGGTAGCCCCGCCCCCCGCAGGTTCGGACTGTTTGAAGTTTGGGATTTATGAACAGAAATGTTCCGAATATCCGCAACCGGTTTGGGTCCAGAAAACCAGCTGATCCGAATCCAAACTGGTTTCAGAACCGATGTGGAAACAGCTGATTTAAAAAGGCGGATCTTTTTTTTAATTATTTAAATCAATATTTTTAGGTTTTTCAGATTTTTTAATTATTAATAAAATAATAAAATAAAATAAAACTGAGCGGAACCGTTTGGGTCAGAACCGAATTAAACTCCAACTTTATTCATAAATATTCAGATTGACAAACAGAATAAATAAATAAAGGAACCAGACGAGCTCACAGAACCGGAACAAAAACCCAAACACAGAGTCCTGGATCCAAACAGCTGTCCGGACGGGAAAGTTCTGTCATGTTCGGTACCAGTCCGGACCGAACCTCACCAGCTCCAGGGGTAGAAGTGGGCCAGCGGCTGCGGCGCTCCGGCCTGTTCCGGGCCGCATGCGGCGCGCAGCAGCGGGGAGAAGGCGCACAGATGGAGCGCCAGTCCGGACCGAACCTCCAGGCCGGACCGAACCTCCAGGCCGGACCGAACCTCCAGGCCGGACCGAACCTCCAGGCCGGACCGAACCTCCAGCCCCTCGCACGGCTTCCCGTCCCGAACCAGGAGCGGGATGGGGGGGCGGCGTCCCTGCAGCGCCTCGTGGCCGCGCTCTGCGCGCGCGCGCTTCAGCTTGTAGCGGTGGTTCTGGAACCAGATCTTGACCTGGTTCGGGGTGAGCTGGATCAGGCCCGCCAGCTGCTCCCTCTCCGGTACCGAGAGGTACCGCTGCTGCCGGAAGCGCCGCTCCAGTTCGAAGGTCTGCGCCTTGGAAAACAGAACCCTGCGCTTCCTCCCGTGGTTCTTCTGGACCGAACCGAGCCGCGCAGCAGCGGACTGCTCGGTGGGTCGGTCGGTTCCAGAGTCTGAGTTGGAAATAAGAAGAAACTCTAATTACTTTCAGAAACTTTCTGGACCAGAACCGGTCCGAACTGAGACAGAGAGGTGATCCAGAACCAAAGCAATGAAACCTGTGCTGGTTCTGATGATGATGATGATGATGATGATGATGATGATGATGATGATGATGATGATGATGATGATGTGCACCAGAACCGGTACCGCAGAGGAAGAACTGACCTGCTGCGCGGCTCCACCTGCTCCAACCGAACCCGGGTTCCAGGCCTCCTTCTGGGCCCAGGTCCTTCACCGGAACCTCTCCGGAGCTCTCCTCCTCGGTTCCGGAGCCGCAGCCTCCTGTGGGGCTCGGAAGGTCCAGAAGGTCCCGTACTGAGAACCCGGTTCTGCCTCTGGTGCCGGACGGCATGGCGCAGAATGGAGGAGTCAGAAAGTTCCAGGTTCGGTTCGTTACAGCGCGGTTCGGTCCATGGAGGCTGAGAGCAGCGGGTCGGTCTGAGTCCCGCTCCTGCTTCCAGGGTCTTTAAGAAGGTCGGAGGCGGGTCCGGAGTCCAGAGAGGAGGTGCTCTGAGCCGCGTCAGGCAGGAGACCGAACCGGTCCGGGACTCTGTTTCAGAGCTGCTGCAGCTTTGGTCCGGATGGGTTCTACTGACCAGAACCTCCGAACCTCCATGGATCCTCAGACAAACAGAACCAGGAAAAACATTTTACCATCTTTTCCACATCTGGTCCAGTTTCAAACCGAACCGGATCTTCTGTGCCAGACCGACAGAACGCAGAGCAGAACTTTACTTCAGACTGGTACCAGTAAACCCATCCCAGTCCAACCCGGTCCATTCAAGTTCTTCAAAGGTTTCAGAAACCAGGTGAAGCATGGTGGAGGCCGCATCATGCTGTGGGACAGAGAAGCTGCAGAATATTGGGTGGATCACCTTTCGGATCAGGAGTCAGTTTACTTCCGAACCAGAACCGTGATGCTAAAGATCTGGATCAGAACCAGGATCTCTGAGCAACTGATGCTGCAGCTTCACGGGATCTTCTCTGCTCAGGCTCTGGTTCTGCTCAGGTTCTGGTTCTGCTCAGGTTCTGGTTCTGCTCAGTCTGGGTCGGTCCTGAAAAAGAGGAGAACTGGGTTGTTTTTATCCCTAAAGAGAAGCAGCTGGTTCTCCTCAGCACCAGGATCTTTCTGGACTTCTGGGAGCAAACAGAACCTGCAGACCGAAGCTTCTCCCATCCTTGGAGTTCGGAGCTGTGTGATGCATCATGGGAAATGTAGGCCTGAAAAGCTGCAGAACCTGACCGAACATTTCGCTCTTTGGTCAGTTTGGAGAGAAACATCTTCCTGAGTGAATCCATCTTTGTTCTACAGACTTCTGATTCCGAACCTAGAGCAGAACCTCACAGAGCAACTCAGAACCGAACATTTCTATTCTAGAAGCTGAAGCTCTGTGAACTAGAAACGAACCTGGAGGATAAACCTGCTGGGTGGTCGGACTCTGCAAACACAAAGCAGAGCTTAACCCCCCCGCTGGGATCCCAGGGAGCTGCTGGGAGTTGTCATGGTTTTATCAGAGCTGCTTTCTTTGTTCCTCCAAACTGATCCAAGATCAGCGGGATTTTGGTTTAAATCTTCAAATGTTTCTAATTTTCCAGTTTTTTAAAATTCAAGACTTTTTTTTTTTTCTTGTTTTTAATTTTTCTTTGAGGAAGATTGTTTCTATTTTCTCTGTAAGTTTCTAAAATTCTGAGCTGAATGAAATTCATCACCGTCTCATAATGATTTTTATTGATTATTTTATTCATTTATGACATTTATTATTTATTTTCTACAGCATGTTGAGTTTCTCATACCGTCGATGATCTTTGTGCTCCAGGGAACGTTAGATTATTTTAACCGGTTTATCTGTTAAAAGAAAAATAATAATTCATTTAATTATTTTTGGTAAAATCTAAGAAAACAAGATGAAAACAGAAAAGAATGATGATCTTTTTATTTCAGCTGTGAAGCTTAATTAAAATAAATGAAATTAACTTTTCAGCAGAAACAATACAAAATAAATTAGACATGATTAAATAGAAATAGTTGATATAAAGAGATTAAAGTTCATCAATTTAAAAAAGCAAAATTAAGCCTCACTTTGAATTAAACACAAACATGAAATGAGAATTTAAAAATAAAAAAATACTATAATTTTTTTTTTTTTTTTTACAAATTCTAAGAGCAGAGAGTCAGACAAGTTCTGAAAAGGGAATTTATTAGTAATGTAATAATATAATTAAAAGGAATAAATCACTGTTAAAACGGTTTTAACATTTTTATTTTTAATTATCCAGTTTTAAAGAATCTTACATTTTTTTTAATGAAAAATTAAATGATCAGAAACTTTATTTTTAATAATAGCTTGTATGAAATTAGATTCTTTAAACAGCATCTAAGGAAATAATCTCATCGCTCAAACTGACCTTCTCCCCTTAGCTTCGGCTGCCCCCTGCTGTCTGAAGGGGGAACTGCACCCATAACCAACAGTAATGAATTTCCCTGTTTTCTTAAAATATTTAATCAGGTGGATTCTTCAAGTAAGCTTATAGTCTGATGATCTAGAAGTTTAAACATTAGATCCATATTTTCCTCCTGGGTTTTAGAGACGTTAGAATCTGCAGGATGATCTGGATCAGAACCGGTTCTGCAGCAACGAAACCAACCGGATCATGAAGCAGAAAAACTTTGGTTCTGATCGTTAAGCTTTAACCAAACAGATTCCATTTATTCTGGGCTCTGTTCACTTCTCTCAGCGGTTTTATTTATACATATATATGTATACATTGTTTTGTTTTTTTATGTTATAGTCGAAAATGTTTTTTTATAGAAACTTTGCTGTTTTCTCAGCTTTTTTTGTCTCTCTTTTCTAAATTATTTTACATATTTAACTGTTTTCACATTGAGTTTTTCCTTCCACTCATTCTCTTCACTTTAAGCCCAAACGGTTTTAACCAGTGAATAAAAAACAGAATTAGTCCAAAATTATATGTATGAAAATCAACAAAGACAAAGAAAACAACATTTATCTCTAAAATATCAGAAAAAGACATCAATAAACATCTTTAAATGTATTAAGGATCAAAGATAGAAATGAAAAAGTAAAAAAAAATAATTTAAATGTGTTGCCATACCAACAGTCCTGCAGAGTTTGAACTTTGTAAAAACACCTGATTAATATTTACCGATGGTCTTTTTTTAATCAAATACTTTAGAACCTTTTTACGTATTTCTAAGAGAAACATCAAGACATTTAAAATTTTTAAGGATTTTCCAGCTAAACAAGAAGAAATCTCACCTTTTTAAATAATATTAAAAATCAAACTATAACTTTTAGATTGTTAAACTAAACAATTTTGTAAGAGTGGCTTCTGTGTGAATAATATAAAAATTTACTTTGTTCCTAAAAGTAATTACTCTTTTCCATTTTGAACTAAATATTTGATAAAGACATAAAGTTATTAGTTACCTTTAATTAGAATAAAATAGGCAGCTTCAAATAAAGGAAGTATAATTAAAGAGTAAAGTCACATGGAAGCATTTGGTTCAGAATGATCTTCAGTGTTTAACTGAAACTAACTCTGGTTGCTGATCAAGGTTTTCGTTAAATTTTATAGAATTACAGGGAAAGATGAAAAGATTCAGGGAGAAATAAAAAACTTTTAAAAGTTAAATTAATCGGATTCATGAGCAGCTTTGACCTTTGACCTATGAAATCAGAGCATCCATCATGTTTTTCCATTTCCTCCATCAGGGCTGATCTCAGACCTGTGAGTCCACCGCCCTCTGCTGGACATTAGCGGAATTAACTGATTCCGTTCATGATTTTTTCTTCTTCCAGACATCAGCAGGAAACGACATTATATATATTTATATATTTATTCCAATCAGAAGAAAACCAAAACTTTATTCAGAATTTTACATCAACAGAACCCGAGCAGAAAATAAAAACATTCAGAAAGAAGCAGCAGCTGCTGATAATCAACATGAAGTAAAACAACAAAGTCCTGCTTTATCCCAGATCCTCTTCAGGCTCCTGCAGCGGTTTGGCTGCTCCTTCTCTGGACAGCCGGTCGGCCTCCTCGTTTCCACGGTACCCTGAGTGGCCAGGGATGTGCAACTGGAGGAAGAGGAGGAGGAAGAAAACATCAGACCCACGTTAGAACCTCTGGGACTAAAAGCTGTCCTGCTGATCCGGTGCTGATATTTACCCAGACCACCTGCAGCTCAGAGTTCAGAAGGTCCAGCTTCATGAAGTCCTGTTTGTTGGTGATCTCTCCTCCAGATTTCAGCCTCCAACCGTTCAGCTTCCAGTTCTTCACCCAACTGGTCACACCTGCGGAACCAAAGCCAGACGGTCATCTCCAGCTGCTCCTCAGGTCCACGGAGCAGAGAGCGGCTCACCGTTGATGGTGAACTTGCTGTCTGTGTAGAGAACCAGCTTCTGGATGTGGTTCTGTTTGGCCAGCTCCAGCGCTCTGCAGGCCGCCTGGTTCACGGAGGACAGAAGAAGAAGAGCGTGGTAACGGCTAAACTTACATTATAAAGGCTCTTTGGATTTAATTAATGACTTTGATTTAAAAAAAGTTTAACTATGAATAATAAAATGTATTTTTATTTATTTAGTTTATTTATAACAGGAACAAAGAAACGAGAACCATCCGGTGAGCCAGGAATGATCAATGGATCATTATTTATACCTAAAACTAATACGTTTACGGTGATTTAATGAATTCGGCTTTAATCAGTAAAAAGACAAAAATTATTTTCATTGCGATCATTGAGTCTGGGAGCGGCCATTTTTGCCCAAATATAGTAGCCCCTCCCTCCTGCCATCTTCCAGCAGTGACGTCACGGTGCGGTAAGCCTTTGACAAACATGGATGCCTCCAGTAAAACTGATTCACATAAAAATGACTCTGAATTAAAAACACTGATCATTTTTTGAACAGGATGGAATCATTTCAGATTTAAAGAACTTTCAGAAGTTTGAATTCTAAATATGAGCGGATTTTTCCCTTAAAAGAGCGCTGAAACTCGAAATGACCACTAGAGGGCACCACCTGATGGTTTTACACTGGTTGGAAGGTTCTGGATTGAGGGGATTCAACCTCGTTCTATTAATGTGAGTTAAAGGAAATGTCAGTTTAAAGTCGTAGGGAAATCATATTTAAATGATAAATCATTCTGGCTTAAACATGTATATAAATGTTCTCTTTATCAGTAAATATTGCCCCAAAAGTTAGAAAATTTCTTAAAATCTTTTTTTTTTTCATTCTCTTCTGCAGGCCAGTTAGTTCTACGTCAGCCTGAACACCTAAATTCAGCCAATCATATATCAACGGTCATCTGTCAATCAAATGTTTTCGGTCATAGCATCTTGATTCAAATGTCGCAGCTAATATACGCAACGGTTGAAACCAGAATCCTTTCCTTTCCCATTGAGTTGCGTCCCAGTGTTCACGGGGATGGACGTCTGTGTCTTCGGCAGGCGTAGAGCTAACAGAACTGGCAGCGTTGCGAGGCAAGGGCTCAAACATGTACGGCTGGAAGCCTTCTACACCAAACCAAGCTTCTGCCGCCCTGGCGTCCTCTTCCACAACATCTTCGTCCCCGCTTTCCTCCTCTAAATAAAAAATGGATGACGGAGGAGACTCATCCACGACCTCCGACACTAAACTCTCCTCCTCTTGCATGTTTCCGCTGTCCATAGCGTTCCTTGACAGCGTCGTTTCTAAGTCACCAATTTAGTGCTACTTGGTCCCAATGGAATTTCCCATTGGCAACCTGCTAGCACTAAGATGCTAACTGGTTAGCAAGATGCTTCCCACAAACCGGCCACAACCAAACTTGCTTACGAACTTTCCGCCACAACAATCCCGCCCCCTTGATAAACGACCAATCACATTCACTGTATTCATTAACTGTAAAGTTCAGCACCACTCCGGAGAATTCGGTTGGAACGGTTGGAACAGCCGATTCGCTAATTCTGGTGAATTTCAATGGTGAAGTCATCATTGATTATCGTTTTAATTTATTTACTGATTAACGCTAAATTCATTCAATCACTGCGAACATATTAGTTTCAGTTTATTTTTATTTTTTTTGGCTCTAGTGGCTCGTTTTTCTGACCGTAGGCTGACAGGAAAGGGGATATGAGAGAGAAACAAAGTCCTACGGGCCGGGAAATGACCCCGGGTCAGCTGCATGAAGGACTAAGGCCTCCATAGAGGGGTCGTGCGCGCTAACCACTGCACCACCTGCACGCCCCTTGAACTTATTTGTTTTAGGTATAAATAATGACTTCTCCTTTAATTGGACGGACGCCTGCATTTCCTGGATCTAGTTTCAGGTCTCCGGAACCAAACCTGAGGGATGGTTGGTCTTTAGCTCCTGAAGGGGACCTTCCCTCCAGAACAAGGTCCGATAACCTGGCCCAACCGGAACCCATGCAGGAACCACATGTGGCTCCTAACAGGTTTCTGGGGCCCTTTGTGAGATCAAGAGAGCTGGATCTGTTTCCGAGGGGCCACATGGTGGGCGGGTCTTACCTGTATCTCTGCTCTCTGATTGGTCTGTCGCCCGTGCAGCCGCTCTGCTACGTTCCTGAGCGACAGCAGCAGCGTGTTAGTTCTCAGCTACAGCAGCAGTGGCCTGCCGGTGTGTCTGTGTGTGAGGACTCACAGCGGGTGGTTCCGGCCCCAGTACACCCCGATGCCGGCTCGGGCCCCGGCCCGTCCATTGGCCGAGCAGCAGCCGTCGGTGTAGACCACCACAGCGTCGCCTGGAAGGACAGCAGCAGGGTCAGACTCTGAGGGAGCGGAGGATGAAGATCCATCATCATCATCGTCGTACCCATGTAGGTGAACCCGTCTTTGCTTCCTGATGAAGAGCTCTCTACTGGTTTGGCCCGTTTAACCTGAGGTTCCGCCTCCTGCTCCGGGTGCGGCCGCTTCCTTCCCAGCGGGATGTACTCCAGCGGCTCCGGACCTCGTTTGGGAAGCAGACAGAGGTCCGTTTCTCCAGCCGAGCTCGCTGGTGAGAAACAGAACCCGTCGGCTCGGCATCAGAACTGCTCCAGAGAACCGGGTACAGAAAGTTTCCTCTGACGGTCGGAACCTGGGGAGGTTTTTAGTTTTACGGATATCTGGATCATCTCACCTGTGCTTTGGTCCGGAACGGCAGGCGGCTCTACTCCCCGGACGAACGCCCAGGCGTCTCGCTCTGATCCAAACTTCTTAAAAGATGCAGCCGGAAACTTTTCCACCTGGACCTTACACTCATCCCTGAAACAACCAGAACCAGCAAAGTCCTCATTATATCGCTGCTAAACATGTTCCTGAAGCTCAGACGCTTCTGCTCACTACCTGCCCCAGTTACTATAGCAACATGCTTTTTTTTTACAATCAGTTAGGAATCGATCAGAGAGTGCCGAGAGAGCGACACGCCCTCACTGCCATGAACTCCCAGCAGATATCAGCTCTGGAAGGTTCTGGAAACTGGACCTGAAGGTTCTGATAAACCTGTCAGATACAGAAACACTGCAGATCCTTAAAGATCTACATTTAGACACTAAAGTTTCACAACTACTGAAACACAAACTTTCAGTCATCAGAATGTCCCAACTAAAACAGAAGGGAAGATGCTCTCCAAAGCTGGGCGTTTGTCAAATCAGCAAGGAAATCCAAAAGACACGCAGCAGAACATAACGGTGAGAAGATTAAACGCAAAAACATCGCCATCCCAGATGTCTCTTCAAGATAATTTCTTCTTATTAGCATTAAATTCAATTTCTATTCAGTTTATTTCTATAGCTCCAATTCACATCATGTCATCTCAGGTCACTTTCCAGTTCACCAGATCATCCAGTCAGATTGATTCAAAGTTTTCTATCTAAGGAAAACCAGCTGATTGCATCGACTCATTGACTCTTCAGCAATCCCTCACACTAAGCATGCTTGTAGCGACAGTGGAGAGGAAAAACTCCCTTTGAACAGGAAGAAACCTCCAGCAGAACCAGGCTCAGTATGAGCGGCCATCTGCTGAGACCCACTGGAGTTCAAGGAGACAGAAGCAGACATAGAAAAAGAAGAAGAAAAAGAATCTACACAGTAAAGGAGGGAATCGCCATAGCAACCAGCGTCTCTGTCTGGTCTGTAGTTCTGCCAGCGGTCTGTGGGAAGGCCAGGTTGCTATAGCAACTGGGCTGGGACAGCAGCCCTCAGCTCATCTCTTTGTGGCTAGTTGGCTGCTGTTGCCATGGTGACTGGTACTTTAGTCAGTACCAGGTCCGGTTGGATTTCGTAGGTTTTGAAGGAAGTGTGATGCTCTGTCGTCTCCTCTCCTCCTCATTTCCACAAACTCTAAACAGGCTTCAAATCTGCGGTTTTCCTTTAAGCCAGTTATTTATTATCGCACTTTTTTCTTCCACTAAACTTTCAGCACCTCTTCCTGTTTTGGAGGCTGTCAGGGACTTTCTGCCAGACTGAAAACATTATTCTGACTTAATATCGGATAGGGTCCCCGGTTTTCATCAGTTCTGAGCCAGAATTAACAGATATAAACACTTCAAACATTTTATTATGGGCGAACTAGATGCCTTTGCTTTGTATTATTGAAAATTAAACATTTTAATCGGTACAGTAATTTACTGAGTCGTGCCCTTTCAAGTATGACAATAAGAGATTAGCTCAGAGTGACGTTTAAGTTGCTTTGATCGGATTCTTGTTCTGATCAAAGTTAATGTTCCAAACAGGTGAATCTGACCGGAAAGACCCTCACCACGACCCGTAGACTCCGGGTTTCACTCCCTTTCTCACGGCGTAGAAGAACTTTCCTTTCGTCTTAGGCATGTCTGAAGAGCTGCAGAACCTCCTGAGTAAAGTTCGGACTGGAACCCAGAACCGAAACATCACCAGAACCAACAGACTGCCATGGTGGGTTCACTGGGGAAGTCGGACGTAAACCACAGACATCAGACAACTACGAACAAGACTATTACTGCTACTCTCGCGATACTTTATCTCATCTACGCCTTTATCCCAGTAAGTCTCGCGATTCTTAAATGCACCAACGCGATTGGATTAATTCAACTCTCGCGAGGATCCGGTCTCTTCCTAGGCCGTCACTGACACAGGTTAGTCGTGTTATTTTCACAGGAGAGCAGTTTTCTGGCTTCTAATGTCATTTAAAGACGTTTTGTTGCTAGTTTAACTACTAGAACGCAATGATTGGCGACTGATACCTCAGATTAAGATATTTGCGGCAGCGGATGGCTGTGTTAAAGCTGTATTTTAAGCGTAGTAGCGGAGGGGTTGTGTTAGCGGGAGAAGCTAGGCCGAGCGTGTGTCCAGCCCGCTAACTGCTGCTGCTGCTGGGCATCAAACTGGGAAGAACCGGTGAACTGGTCCGAGGGTTTTACCAAATAATTGGCAAACTGGGTCCAGTTTACTGGACCTTCAGGGGGAAGCTTGACCCAGCATGGCGTAGCTAACCGCTGGAAGGGAAAGAAAAACCAGTTAGCATTTATCAGAGGAAACTTTCTGACCAATGAAAACATTTCTATTTTCAGTCTGGGTCAGATTTAAACATTTAAGTACCGGAGTTTAGCTGCACAGACTTCTGATCTGATCTGGTTCGTTTTTAATGGGTTCTGGGTCAGATCTAAATGTTCTGCTCTCTGTTGGTCCTGAAACCTTTATTTGAACCTCATGTCTGCTTGTTTCTGCAGAGACTAAGGCCATGTTCAGTACCAGCGCCAAGATCGTGAAGCCCAATGGCGAGAAGCCCGATGAGTTCGAGTCTGGGATCTCCCAGGTAGGAAAAACCAGCTTGTTTAAGATCCACAGGATCCTGCTTCATTTCATAGCTGTGGTTCTGGTGTTAACCTGTAATCTGGATCTTTCTTCAGGCTCTGCTCGAGCTGGAGATGAACTCTGATCTGAAAGCTCAGCTGAGAGAACTTCACATCACAGCAGCCAAGGTAGGAGCTCATCTGATGAGTATGAACCTCCGACATGGACATCCAGGAGTCCTTCTCCTGGCTCTGTCCTGGTGGCGTATGGGAGCGTAGCTCCGGCTCGGACGTCCATTCCCGTTCCACGTTGTCGGACAGA
>NW_015151205.1:107486-108513 GCF_000732505.1 Cyprinodon variegatus
CACGGTGTCGGACATAAAGCTCCGTCCCCGGCTGCCCGCCGGCGAGGACGAGCGTCCTGTATATTCCTACACCTTCCCAGAGTCCTTTGGGCCGTTACTGGGGAGCTAAACCATGCAGGACACAGACCTTCATGTTCTGATGTTTGTTTCTGATCATCTGATGGTGGAGAGGACGGTCCTGGAAGCTGCTTCCTTCACTTTTATCTTTGTTCTAGGAAATCGAGGTTGGTGGCAGCAGGAAAGCCATCATCATCTTCGTTCCTGTTCCTCAGCTTAAGTCCTTTCAGAAGATCCAGGTGCGTCTGGTGAGGGAGCTGGAGAAGAAGTTCAGCGGGAAGCATGTGGTCTTCATTGCACAGGTGAGAGGGGAGAAGTAGGCGGCGTCTGCAGACGGCTGCGTTTTGATAAGTCAGATAGAAGCAGAGAGGTGTCTGTTACGAGGCGATGAGGATGAAGCAGCAGTTCAGACAATAGCTGTGTCCTTCTGCCTCAGAGGGTTAGATGCTCTAGAAAAGCATCCAGCAGAGTCAGAAGCGTTGTTTCCTGTTGGCTCTAAGCTGCAGGTCTCAGATGGAAAGGTCCTCACAAAAGCAGTAATATGCTTCAGACTAGGGCTTGGCGATATGAAGAAGATCTGACTTATATTTGGGCTATAATCAAGAGATGTTAAAATTACCTTCAAAAACCATAAATATATTCATTCAAACTTTGGTATCAAATAGAAAACTTTTTTATTTTATTCAGATCAAACAGGAAACAAAGCAAAAAACACAATACTAAATAAAATGGAAAATGATTTGGGGAAAAAAAAAAGATGTCAAATTACAAAAACAAGATCAGAGCGTCTCCAAACTATTTGCATTGATCTTTACATGCTGGTCATTTTTAAGAAGCACATTGATTAATTTCACAGTGGAGATATTTACTAGGATGGAACGGTTTATGGAAACCGTTCGGTTCGACCGTTTCGGTTCGCGTGTGTTTCGTTCGGTTCATGCGCTGCTCCTTTTTCTCATAGGCGAAGCGT
>NW_015151205.1:110161-111935 GCF_000732505.1 Cyprinodon variegatus
CCTTGGAGATGGTAGAGAGCATGCGCCAGATGATTAAATTCAAAGCAGCAAAACATGCGGAAATGATCCAGGGTTTCATTAAAAATAATTACAATTCATTCATTTTTTGGGATTCTTTCATTAATTTGATAAATTTTTATGGGATTTGGGGGTATTGATCGGCATATACCGAACCGAAAACCGTGGATTTTGAACCGTTCCACCCCTAATAAATACAGTGTGTCCACATATGACAGCTTTTTTTTTTTTTCTCAGATATAGAGAAACAGGTTATTGCTCAGGTATTAAATAGTAATTATTCTCCATTGCAGCAGTTATAGTGTCTCATTGTCTGGTGGCAGCAGGATGAATGACCTGCAGTAGCTCCTTTTTCCAACCAGCCTGTAAAAGTTTTTGGCTAAAGGAGCGGCTCAGCTCCTCTCCAGTCTGCTGCAGAGGATGGAAGGTGGCGTCCATGATGGATGGAAGCTTGGACAGCTCCCTCCTCTCAGCCGCTGATTGCAGCCTAGGACAGAAACAGCCTTTCTCACCACTTTGTTTGGCCTCTTTCTGTTTAGAAAACGCCTGTAGAACCTTTAAAGCAACACATCACAGGTATTGGAGCATCTAAAATAACAAAACATTGAAATAGCGTCTGATTTCCCTGATGTGCAGAGTTTACAACATTCTTTGTTTTCAGTTTTTAGAAAGTGAATTTATTTTTCTGCTTCCTTTTGCTGCAATTTTTGTGGCACGTCTTAGAAATTAGCGCTTTTTGTTTGACATCCTTGGAGTGAAATCCAGACCGCTGCTGTCGCCATATTTCATTCAGCGGTTGCTGTATAGTGCGAGAAAATTATTCTGTTTGGTGGACAGTTTATGATGCATTCAAAGTGTGTGGGGAAAAATAAAACTGTGAAATTTGGGTTCCTTAAAATGCATTTAATTCCTCAATAGGAAACTAATTGGAAGTAAAATGTCTCGTTGGTCTTAAAATCATTTCCACCTCATAAATAGGATTTTATTTTTGTAATCCGAATCAAACGATAGAATAATTGATGATTTTTATTTTTTCGTTTACTGAGCGATTCGCTAGAACCAGTAAAAACGACGTTGCTGTCGGACCGTAGGCGATGCGGCGCTAACTTAACATCAGGACAACGTGGAGAAATGGAAGGAAAACTGTATCCAGAGTTTGTTGCGCCGCTAAAAGCAGGACCAGGGAATGTAGATGAGGAACGATGGGATCACAGCACAGTTAGTTATTTATTTTAGCTTTCTTCCTTTTTCAATATTTGAATCATTTCTACTGAGCCAGAAAGTGATGGTTTAAATTTAAACATTTGGGTAGATTTCTTACTACCAGGTTTTTTTCCTGTATTTATGTTGAAGTTGGTCTTAACTTTTTATTTCAGGTGGATTTAGATCTTAAAATGTCTTGAATTTAACTTTAAAATGTAGGAATCCTGTTTTTTTTGGAGCTCGGCACCAATAATCCTGCTTTTCCAGGTGACGCTCCTTTTTGGCTAATTTACTAAATATTAAAATCAATAGCAGTTGGTGAAAGACTCGTTAATATTAGCGTCTGTGGATCTCCTGCTCAGGTAGAACCTTTAAAGGTCTGATTGGGCCGCGGTTGTTCTGGGATAACCTGATGTCTGCATCTCTAGATGCTCCTTGATCGTCTGTCAGTGTGAACCTCCGACATGGACATCCAGGAGTCCTTCTCCTGGCTCTGTCCTGGTGGCGTATGGGAGCGTAGCTCCGGCTCGGACGTCCATTCCCGTTCCACGGT
>NW_015151205.1:113875-115368 GCF_000732505.1 Cyprinodon variegatus
GAGGACGAGCGTCCTGTATATTCCTACACCTTCCCAGAGTCCTTTGGGCCGTTACTGGGGAGCTAAACCATGCAGGACACAGACCTTCATGTTGTCAGAACTTCCTGGTTCGGTTCTGGCTCATTAATTCCGTCTTGTTTCTGGTTTCAGAGGAGAATTCTGCCCAAACCCACCAGGAAAAGCCGCACGAAGAACAAGCAGAAGCGTCCCAGGAGGTGAGTGGATCGGAACCGATTCCAGCCGATATTTAACGCCGATCAAGGCTGTTTGGAGAGATGATGGAGAAGAACATGATGTTGAATCAAATCATCGGTGAATTTATGGTTAAACTTAAGGGCACATTAGTTTTAATTTTTAGTTTTACTGCTGTTTTTTGTTTTTAAATGTCATAAACTCATCATTCAGACGAGTTTATGAAAGGAATGATGACCTGAAAGTAGGCGGAGCTCCAAGGTCTACAGACTTCAACAGTCATGCCTTCAGAATCCGATTGGAATGGAGGAAAACGATTTCTTACCTCAAACGTAAACATCGTGTCCATAAAAATTCCCAGCAGGATCGCTATGATCATAAAGCAGTAGAACCGTCCTGACCTGGATCAGGTTGGACCTGGAGCTGCTGTCCCATCAGAAACAGGAAGGAGGATGGTTCAGTCTGAAATGTACCGGATGAGGGAATGTCTGCTTTCCCGTCAACTCCGGGACATCTGGAGAGGAGTGCTCCGGTTTTCCTGGTTTTCCTGTTTCTCTCGCTGCAGGAAAATCCCACTTCAGCTTTAGTTGCATCCTTTAGGAAGGTTCCTGTTTGTATCTGTGGGTGACTGACCGTTTGATCGGTTCATTCAAGGCTGATCTGAGCATGTGCAGTGATGATGTCAGACCAGTGATGTCAACATCTGATCTGTCGGCGAAGTCTGAGTCATTTGACGCTGTTTAAGATGACGATGACCTTCGCTATCGTCTCCTAAAACACGACCGCTCTGGTTCTGTTAATGAGCCGATAGATCGTGACAGGGAGATTACAGATCTGTTTAAAATTCTGCAGGAAGGCGTGTGATTGGTCAGAACTCGGGCCAGACTTCCTGGTTTTAGCGAATGTCAAACTCTTTTCTGTGCAGAATTCTTGTTCTGGTTTCTGGGTCCAGTTTTCCGACATGGACATCCAGGAGTCCTTCTCCTGGCTCTGTCCTGGTGGCGTATGGGAGCGTAGCTCCGGCTCGGACGTCCATTCCCGTTCCACGGTGTCGGACAGAAAGCTCCGTCCCCGGCTGCTCGCCGGCGAGGACGAGCGTCCTGTATATTCCTACACCTTCCCAGAGTCCTTTGGGCCGTTACTGGGGAGCTAAACCATGCAGGACACAGACCTTTAGCAGAACTCCGGTTCTGGTCAGAGGTTTTTCCAGCTGCTGTGAACCATGCTGTCCTGTCCAGGTTCTGGTTCTTACGTTGATCCGTCTCCTCCTCTGTTCCAGGTGGAGACCTTCTCCGGAGTCT
>NW_015151205.1:119153-123552 GCF_000732505.1 Cyprinodon variegatus
TCCTTCTTTCCCATCGCCCGGCTTGCCACAGGTTTGCCTGCTGTGTCTAAAAGTAGCAGCAGCAGCAACCCAGACTGACAGCTCATTGGCTCATTTGGATCACGTGCAGCCTGGAGCCGGACGCTCCCCAGGGCTTTACCGTATTAACAGGAGAAGAGGAGCAAGTGAAATTAGACACTGCCGTCGGACAACATGCAGTAATATATAAATGTTTTAGATCAGGTTGGGTCCCCAAATCCCTGACCTCTGGATTAGAGCGCTGCGGTTGGGTGCTGTAGGTTCAAACCCCACAGACTGCCACTCTGGGACCCTGAGCAAGACCTTTAACCCCACACTGCTCCCATTAAATGCAGAGGGGGGGTTCTCCAGTGTGAGAATAATATATTTCAATTATCATTATTATGAATGTAAAAGTTTAGCAAAAATTATTTTCAAGTTTCTTTCATTTAGTAAACTTTCTTTATATTGAATATATTTTTTCTCACATTTAGTGCCAAAAAAACTAAAAGATTAATCTTTAACCGATTTAGTCTATGTCTAAATATTAATATTTTTTATCTAAATCTAAACATGTATTTTGTTTTTATAAAAAAAAGAAAATAGAAATAAGATTTTTTTAAAAAGGCTGGAGCCGGACGCTCCCCAGGGCTTTACCGTATTAACAGGAGAAGAGGCGCAAGTGAAATTAGACACTGTTGTCAGACAACATGCGGTCATTTATAAATGTTTTAAATTTGGTTGTGCCTGGATTAGTCCACTAATCCGTGACCTCGGGTCTAATTTATCCCTTTAGTTTGGTTTGAAAAATATACTTTAAACTACCTCAAGCGCAAAAGTTTTTAGTACGTCACTAAAGGGATGCACGCCTGTTGAGGTAGTTTAAAGTCTATTTTTCGTACCAAACTAATTGGATAAAAGCAAATTGACGTTCTGCGAATGCGTATTGACCAAAGGTTTGCTGGTCTGACAGAACTAGAACTTGAAGTATGAGCTGGACAGTTCTAAAAAAACTATATCTTCTTAAAATTCTGTCTTTTTGACCCACTTTCTAGAAACGAAACTCGTCCTTTTCAGACGTAAACTTTTAGTCTTTATTAGATTCTGGCAACGGAGAATAAAAACCCAGAACCGTAGAAAACACCGGGTTCTGGACTCGGTACCGGGTCCGGTACCATCAATGCAGCTTGAAGTAGGTCCAATGGACCCCATGTTGCTCTGATGGTGACCTGTATCCTGGCCATAGTTACCATGGTAACTGAAGGAGCTTCTGTACCACTGGCAGTTTGGGTCGGTACTAAGTCCTGCAGAGTCTCCATAGAACTTGTCAGCAGAACGAAGCATGAAGTGATCCAGGATGTCCTGGTAGACCAGGGAGTTGGAACCCAGTGGGCCGAACCAGCAGGTGAGGGACACCAGGACATCCTGGACTGGAAATCGAATCCAGAACCTTGATTTCTCAGTTTTTCCTGAAGCAGTTTTTCCTTCCAATGAACTTCTGAGACGTTCCTGGAAGAAGCCACCAGTAACAACCTGCTGGTCTGGCTGTGAGGTTTACTGGCCCAGCCGCTGGGAAGGATGTCCATGGCCGTCCCTGTGGACGAACCGGATGGAGCCGGTTCTGGACCTGAGCGAGAGAGAATCCTTTAAGGACTCGCTCAGTCCGGTCTTCTGTTCCAGTCTGACTCCTTCAGCTAATTATCTGCAGTCTCTGGGCCGAGGTTGGCGGCGCCCCCTGCTGGCCGGCTGGGCTGCAGGATGTCCTCCAGGAGGATCTGGTTGGACTCTTTCCACTGCCGGTAGGTCGGAGCCTGCAGGTCCGGCTGCTCCATGATCTGCTCCATCAGCTGCAGCTCCAGCTCCTTCGCCTGAACAACATCCACAAATTACAGATCATCAACCAACATTTCTTCTGTTTACACTTCCTGTGTATGGGCTATGATGGAGGGAAGCCCCGCCCACAGCAACAAGACACGCCCCCACCCAAACTAAAGGGCATTTCGCAGGGTTTATACAGGATTGAGTTACTTTTTAATACCTTTACAATTCATTTTAATGCCCTAAACAAGTTCCTGTGACTCTCATATATATATATATATATATATATATATATATATATATCAGGCCTTAATTAAAAAACAATATTCAATGAATTTTAATGAATTTTAGTGAATTTTAATGATTTTAAATGATTTGTGGAAACCCTGATTTCAGCTCACAGGAGAAAGTTTAACAGAAATCAAACTGGATACATTTGATCAAAAATCAATATATAAAATTAATCAAAACAATTTATTAAAGGTGAAGCTCAATAAATCCTAATTTAACTGAAATCGATCTTAAATTAAGAAGATATGATTAATTTGCGGCTGCCTTCACTGCCTGCAGCAGAGTGGTTTCTGATCCGTTCTGATGTTTTGGGCTCAGATGGAAAGTTCCAGGTGTTCCTGACCTTTAAGGTGCTGCTGAGGATCCTCAGAAGGTGCAGCTTCTCGTTGACCTTCTCGTTGCGACTCCGGCGGATAAACGAGGCCCGGAAGTCTCTCTGTCCGATCGGAGACAGTCTGGCTGCCTTCAGGCCTTCATAGAGAGACTCCATCTCATCTGAGGGCCCCTCTGTGGAGGCAGGATGAGCACGGTGAGAGGAAGCAGCTGTCGTTGTCATGGTAACCAGGGGGCAATGTAGGTAGGTACCTTCTGTCTCCTCTAGGACGCAGAGCTGGGGTTTCCTGGCTGCTTCACCGGGTCCTGGGAGGTCCACCATCAGGTGAAGGCTGCTGCTGGAGGATTGTGTTCTGGTTCTGCTGTCTGAGGACTGGGACCCGCTGGGAGGAGGGGCCTCCTCTGCCTGTGAGGACAGGAAGGGAAAGCGCTCTGAATGGAGCTGTGTTTCTGCGTCTCTGCAGCAGGATGGAGAGCTGGGTTCAGTGGCGGCCTCTGGTTCCCTTTGGTCCGGTTCTGGGTCCAGGTCCCGGCAGGTGGGCTCAGGTGTGTCATTTTCCTGGTCGCTGTCTTCGCTGTAACTCCCTGCAGGGAGAAACGGGTTAGGAGGAGGAGCGGGAGGGAAGCGAGGAAGAGGAGGAGGTTCAGACCTTCAGCGTTGATGAGCTCGTTGGGTTCTGCCGCGTCACACAGCCTGCTGAGCCACCTGCAGACGGAGAGACGTCAGAGCAGCCGTCAGCGGATCTGGACCCGGTTCTGCTCCATCAGTCCCACCGGAGCCAGACAGAACCGCACCGAGCTGCAGACCCACTTCCTGTTTGTCTAACCCTGAGAAGCCTCCCTGCATCTGTTACCATGGATACGGCTATCCACACTTCTGATTGGCCGGACTTCATGGAACAGGTTCACCGCTTTCAGGACAGAAACTTAGAATATGGAGTGAATTTTGATCCATTATTGTCAGGGAAATTTCAGAAAAAAACAGTAATTCTGCTCTTTTCACATATTTAGTTTATTGAAATTAATATTTTTCAGTTTTATTTCTTCTTATATTTTTTTTAAATAGCATTTTTTTAAACTTGTGTTTAAAAAAATGTTTTTTCTCTTTGAGAATGAGTTTTGTAAATTCTTTTTAAAGTACTTTAATCTGAAGAACTTTTACTGATCAATTCTCCTCCCCCTGTGGGGGCGGGGCTTTCCTCTGGTGGGAGGAGCAAAGATGCATTTCTATTGGTCTGCTGGATGTTAGCGACTACATTTTAATTGGTCAAGAGCGAGCGTTTGATTGGGTAAGAATGAGATTTTTGATAGAAAAGAATGAAATTAATAAAACTTAAACTGAAAAAAAAATAACTTTTTTTCAGATTTTATTTTATTTTTGCTTTCAAACGTTATTTTTCAAATTCCTCTTTAAAAATATATGATATTCGATGTGAGCAAAAATGAATTCCTTCAATTTAATCTGAAAAAGAAAATGGACAAACTTGATCTGAAAATTATAAAAGCAAATAAATGTAGAAAAAATTAATTTTGAAGAAATTCGATGTGAAAAACTAATTATAAAAAAAGAAAAAAAGTTCCTCTGAAAGCCTTTTTTTTGTTCTTCATAATTCTATTTAATAGATTTCTTTTTGCACGCAACAAGAAACGCTTGTTTTCGGTTCCATAATCTGAACACTGTCATACATCACAAGTTCAAATATATCTCCCTAGCAACAACTTTTAGCCACAGACTCTTCTATGCATGAAGCCTCTGGCAACTTTCTTTACATTTCTATTAATTCATATATTGAGTTTTGCTATTTATCCAATGAAAAATGTTTTTACTCAGTCTGTTTCACCTCCAAGGCCTCACAATGTATGACTGAGAAGTGCATCTATTCCCATAACGAGCCAGATTCTTTCTCAGGTTTATTCATAACATGTTTCTGTTTAACCAAAGTGTCTCTAATTTGTTCAA
>NW_015151205.1:127991-131107 GCF_000732505.1 Cyprinodon variegatus
TTGGAAACAAAGGCCAGTGGATTGCTTTATGCACTTTCTTGGAATGACTCTAACCTTGATGACTGAGAATCTTTATCTGTAATTTGTTTTGATTCTGACCACTTTCTGTTATTATAGATCAGAACAGGGCTGATTACCATGCAGTATGATGAACTGGTCTCTCTTTGCAAAGATTAAATAACATTTTTATCTGGATCCAATTTACATGTTTTTTGTTGATATTTATCCTCAAATCTGATTAAAAAAAAACACAATTCCTGAAATATAACCTCATAAAAGTACCAATAAACAGAGAAACGAGGAAGAGAAGCGAAGAAGCTGTCTGCAGCGATAAAGTTGTTCAACTTTTTTGGAATGACTCTGATTGGATGACGGAGAATCTTCAGCAGAATATGATGTGATGGTTGAGCTCAGGGATCGTTATCATGTTCTCAACCTTTCAATTAAGATCCGCTGCTATAAAAAAAAAGCTGAATCTCTGGTTTCCTCTGTGGTTTGTTTGGTTTTGTTTTATTCAGAATCAGACCAGAACTGTTCTCACCATCATCTGATCGATTTCCAATCCTGAATTTTATCTTTAAAGTCCAGATCGGGTTCTGTTGAAGCAGAAACTCATTTACTGTAAGAAGCTCTGACATAGCAGCTTCACGCCGTCCGAGGACATAAAAAGCAGATGAGTCATGTTGGAGAAGGAACCTGCAGCTCGCCTGTTGTCTGTGGCGCTGCCCTGAATCAGGACCGACGGGTCTGAAGTTCAGCAGAACGAAGTTCTGCACCATCAGAGTTTAGAGAAATCCAAATAAAAGCATAAATCAGAGTTTAAACGCAGCAAAGTGCAGAGAGGAGCTCTGCAGACCTTCAGGAAGCCTGCAGAGCTCTGGGACAGAGTACAGAACCAATCAGCATTCAGATCTGAACCCTTGGATCATGTTTGATCCGCTGAGAGTGATGCAGCTCATAAATCCTCCCTCTGTTCCTCACCAGCTGCTCAGGAAGCTGCTCTCACCTGCAGTCCAGAGTCCAGGAACTCGACGGGCTTCCTGCGCTCCGACGCTCCGAGGAGGAACAACCGTTTCTAAAATCTGCTTCAGAGAAGCCTGACCACAGAGTCACAGCTGCAGTGACAGGACGGCGGTTCTTCCTGTTCCTGCTCTGAGACCGGCTGCAGAAACATCCTCTTTGTTACATGAGCTCTGACAGATCCGCAGAACAGAACAAACGCTTCTGCTGCTCAGATCAGCGGGTTTCAAAAGCTCAGATCAGTGCAACAGTTTCCAGTCCATTCTGGACTAGAACCTGGCTGATGGCGATCTTAGGGGTTGATCCCAGTTTGTCTGCTTCTGTTCCTCCATCTAAGAACTGGGTGGTGGTGGCAGCATCATGCTGAGGGTCTGATCGCATCAGTAGGGTAGTCAGCTGTGTTGTTCTCTCTCTAGTCCTGTGACCCGGTGCTGTCATTCCAACACAATCCCCAGATTATCTCCAAAGGGCTCCTGGATCTCATTCTTTATCCACAGCAAAGTTATTGGGCAGAACTGCGAGGAAGTCCATTTCTCTGGAGGAAAGAAAACCCACCGATGGTTCGGATCAGGAAGCATCACTGCTGACGCCACATTGGTCCCATGGAGGCTCTCAGTTCTTCTCCAGGAGGAGGATTCATCCTTTAAACTCCTGCAGGAGTTTGTTTTGTCTCTGTTGGTTTCCTTGAACAGAGGAAGACATTTAAACACAAGCCAGCTGGAGCATGCTCCGGTCCAAACACCACCCTGTGAGATGGTCAGGAAGCTTACTGGACCTTCTAAGATGACCTGAAGGTTCTCCTCTGCAGCTGAAACTCTTTATTTGATGATCCAGAAACTGTCCTTTGAGCTAAATCCCGAGCAGAACATGGTGCTTTTAATAACCACTAGTATTTTCACAATGACCAACCTCCAGAATTATTTCTGAAATAAGTGCTCCACACTGCAGACTCCCCACGCTGCCACCTCCAGAAGTTCTCTGACCATTCTACCATAGTTGGCCTCATCACAGGTGGAGATGACCCAGGACTCGGTGGTCTGGTTCCAGCAGAACCACCTTCTGATTCATGCAGGGAAAACCAAGGAGCTGGTGTTGGACTTTGGCAGAAGCAGATCCACTCCACTGACACCGGTGAACATCCAGGGAACGGACATCGGACTCTTCTAAGGTGTTTATCTGAGTTCATCTGAAACCTTCTCTGACTCTGCTGTAGCATCAGCATCTTCTATGGAGCTGTCTGTTGGAGCAGCGGCTCATCTGTAGCTGAGAGGAAGCGGCAGGATCAGCTGATCGGGAAGGCCAGCTCTGATTGGATGCCCTCTGGACCCCCCATGCATGAAACTGGTGCTGAACTGGACAGCTCCTTCAGTGACAGACTGCTGCACCTTAAATGCAGCAGGGAGCGTTATCACAGATCCTTCCTCCCAGCAGCTGGAAGACTCTAGAACCACCACTGTTCCCAGTAACCTCAACCAGTTCTTCCATTCATGCTGATTCTGCTCAGTTTCTACCTTAGTCAGTTAAATAACCTGCTGCTGTCATTTTGCACATCTCTGATGTTGCTGCTATTTTTAAATTACTGTAAAAAAATGTCCATAGCTGGATGTTGGTTATTTATTCTCCAGTTTTATATTGTTAAAACACTTTACAGGATTTTATTGTTTATTTTTTAACTCTTCATTTCGGACTCTTTCCTACAGAGGTGTGTCTGCTAACTGCTGCAGGGCTACAGAGAAACCTGAACTGATTCAGTCATTCAGATTAAAGGAAGTTTCACTGTATTAATGCTCCGATCTAAATGTTAGTTCTGAATTTATTCTGCCTGGAATCCATAAATCTAACCTGAATCATCAGAGACAAACTGGAAGCTTCAAGGATGACTTTGACAAACTTTAGTTCAGTAGATTTCTCATGATATTTCAATCTCTTAAACTGCAGCAGTGATCAAATGTAAACATAAGACTGAATTTTATTTATAGTTTTTCCAACATTTAGGTTTGTTTGTTGCTTTTTTGTTTTGTCTTTTTTTAACAATCAGCAGTCTGATGTCGGTGGAATGTTAGAAAAAGAACTGAAAAAAAAAATCTAATTTATCT
>NW_015151205.1:133004-135194 GCF_000732505.1 Cyprinodon variegatus
AGAGCGAGTAGATTGGTAACCCCGCCTCCTGCTCTCCTCTATCTTGTCTGCTGTCATGATTCATGCAGCTATTATTTCATCCAAATGAAAAATGGGGCCCCCTGCCTGTCTGCCTGGCCCCAAATTTCCTAAATCCGTTTCTGCTCCAGAGGAAAACAAGCTCCCAGAAATGAAGAGAATGTTAGTGATGGGTCCAGTAACACCGATGCGTTGGTGCATGCGTGGAGCCCACAGAGCAAAACGCTGTATCGGTTCGCGTGGCGTTTCAGTGGCGGTTCTAGACCAAGTGTTCCAGGGGGCCAGCATTGTTTTCATGGGGGCCCAGAAAAGCATGAAATAAAAAAACACGGAAGGGATTCAAATACAAGGAGTAAAATATTCCGCTCCATAGTGGATTACCCATGGGTAAAAAACTAAAAATCACTTGAAAATAAATTGACGGTAAATAAACAAAAAGAAAGAAAATTCGAAATCCCTCTTGCGTTTGTCAGTCAGTGGTAGCAAAGGAGCGCTCTGAAACTAACAGTACTAGCCAATCAGAAGGAGAAGGGGGCGGGTCTTAGGAAAGCGTGTTCCTCCTCCTCTCGTTTCTTGCTAAAGTCGCCAGATAGATTTGGGTTCAGTGCTGTTCTACACGGAAAGTCACCTGCTATTCAACGGAGATACGTGTAAAAGGTCAAAAAACAAAAAAATTTAACTTTGTGTTTGGAGAGAAGGACGATAGAGAGAAGCATGGAGTGGGAACCATGCAGTCCATGAACTCCGGCACGCTGTGCTCCAGGAACGTTTATTTACGCATCCTGCGAAAAAAAAGGTGCTACGCAGACATGACCCTGGTCATCAAGCTGCTGTTCGTGCGGCCGCGCACGCTACACGTTAGCCGGGAGCTACGGCAACAGCTGATGGACCAGCGTCAATAACTGACCGTTTATGAGAGTTAATAATAAGGCTTTCCTCACCGAACACAACCTCTCATTCACACTACATATAGATACACTGCTGCCATCTGCTGGCCGCTTTTGGTATTGGATTTTCAAAAGTCTTGGCTTAAAAATACACACGCATTTATTTATTTATATATATATGAGTCTCTTGCCTGTGTCGAAAAGTTCAGGCTCAGGATTTTTTTTTTTTTGCTTTAATCCCTGCAAATATATTTATATAGCTGCATGAAGTGACATTTCTATTCTCAATCCCACTGAAGCTATCACCTTATTGTTTTTAAATAATTAGTAAAACATAATGAAACGAAAAAAAAAAAGAAATAGATGCAAAGGACCAATCAGTAACCATGTCTGTTCCAGCGCAGATCATCATTAGAATTCCTTTGAGTCTTCAGTACAGGGGCCATAACAGGGGCCAGGACATGATCTAGAGGGGCACTGGCCCCCCGTTGGCCCCTGTCTAGAACCGCCCACAGTTACCAGAAAGTCTTGTGGCCAATCCAGAATTTTATTTCTAACTGACTGACTCACTAAACTGTGTTTAACTTAAACATATCTGTCGACATGATGCATCTGCTAAAAAAAAATGTCTCATCTTTTGCTTTTTATCATTAAAATGATCCAGAATTTTGGAGCATAAAAGGAACAGGAACGTTTCAGCCGTTGGGTTTTTATTTTAATTTTCTTGTTGTCTTATACTTTTCCTCTCAGGTATAACTCAACTTATCTCAATTAAAGTAAATTCCAAATTGACTTTTAGTTAATTTACTGTTTTTACTGCACTTATTGTTTTAAAATCCTAGTCCACAAGCATCTTCATTCAGATTTCACCCTAAATATTCACATTATGATAAATGTTTATGTTATTTATTGGCTGCATGTAAAAATATCAAAAATATTTTCTATTTAAAGATAGATATGAAATAATACAATATAAGCTACAATAACTTAAGTGCTATCATAGCAATAGTTTATCAGATCTATTCAGTTTAGTCTAATAAGCTGCCTGTAGTACCTTTAAATGTCCAGCAGGTGTCAGTATTCTGCAAGACAGATGCCTCATTAACCATCACTAGAGAATGCTATTTGTACAACCCAATCTCAAAACCTGAAGTTGTAGAGAAAATAACATTTAAATAAAAATAGATTCTTTTAAATACATAATTTGTGAAAGAGAAATTAGAAAAATACTCAATTTGAAAAGAAAAACGATGAAAAATCAATGAAATAAAAGGGGAAAAAACAC
>NW_015151205.1:136061-139124 GCF_000732505.1 Cyprinodon variegatus
TAAGGGTGGCCATGGCCACCCCTGGCCCCCCATCTAGCTCCGCCCCTGCCCCAGGGAGCCACAGAGAGCATCCTGGGGGCGAAGCAGCTGTTTCAGCAGAGATAGATGATGTTTCTGTAGAATAAACCCAGAACAGGTTCCAGTCGCCTCCTTTATCCAGAACTTCAGCACCGACTAACAAACACAACGAGAAGCTCCTTTCAGGTGTGCGGGGGGGTTTCCTTCAGGTAGATCCCAGGTAGCGCTGACTGATGTCAGATTCCTCTGTTCTTCAGGAAGATGGAGGCCAGCTCAGGCAGCGTCCTTCTGCAGCTCCTCAGAGGACGGGAAGCCCCGCCCCTCCATGCTCAAACACCTCCGCTCCAAGATCCAATCCACAGGCCCCATCTCTGTGTCCGAGTACATGAAGGAGGTTCTGACCAACCCGGTGACCGTACGTCTCTGTGTCCAGATTAGTTTGTGTCCAAAGTGTCTTACTGACCAGAGGACGGTTTATGAAGGAGTTTGGTTCTGTTTGGATCAGTGAATTAGACCCCCAGCCTGCAGGGGGCAGTGTTTCCAGCTGTTCACGGTGGTTCTTTGTTCTGCTGCAGGGTTACTATGTGAGGAAAAACATGCTGGGAGCCGATGGAGACTTCATCACGTCACCAGAGATCAGCCAGGTGTTTGGAGAGGTGAGTCGGTCCTTCCTGTGCTGAAGCACGGCCGGGTTTGGGTCAGAACCTGTTCGATTCCAGAACCGCTGCTTTCCACCATCTAATATTAACAGATTCATTCACCTATGAATGATGATGATGATAATACTTTATTTCAGACAGACATCCCACCAACAAAACTAAATAAAAATGAATACTTTCATTTTTCTAAATGTAAAAACCTTACTATCTCATTTACATCCTCAAATACGTGTTAATGCAAAACTTATTCATGACTGTGAGTCTGAAAGGAGTAGATGAAGTTTAACTAATTATACTCCTTTTATATTCATTACTTCATTCCTAAATCAACACCGACTCTCAGCCAGTGGTTGGTTTTTACTAACAAATATATTTAATATAGCAACAAATATTTGTTCCTAAATTTTGGAGAATTGTGGAAGTAATGAAACAGGCCTGTAATTTATGAACCGATGTCTTTCCACAGATCCGTATAGTTGGATAACTTTTGCAATTTTCATTTTTTGTGGTTTACAAATATATGTTAGTGGCTGAATAATTTCCATAATCATCTTCTTTATTATTATTATGTCAATACCATTGCAGCTAACCATAATCAGCCGTTAGCTTCCATAATCCGGAAGCTAACCGTAATCAGCCGTTAGCTTCCATAATCCGGAAGCTAATGGCTGGAAGCTAACCATAATCAGCCATTAGCTTCCATAATCCGGAAGCTAACCGTTATCAGTCGTTAGCTTCCATAATCCGGAAGCTAACCATTATCAGCCGTTAGCTTCCATAATCTGAGCTTCCATAATCTGGAAGCTAACCATAATCAGCCGTTAGCTTCCATAATCTGGAAGCTAACCGTAATCAGCTGTTAGCTTCCATAATCTGGAAGCTAACGGCTGAACGGAGCCGAGGCGGCTCAGTGGAAAAGGCGTTTCTGACTCTCAGTAGAACCGTATGATGATCTCTGGTTCTGGAGACGTTCTGGTTCGGAGCAGCAGGTCCTGAAGCAGAATCCTAATCAGCTCCTGTTTGATTTCTCTCTGCTCCTCCAGCTGCTCGGCGTTTGGATCATCAGCGAGTGGATGGGGGCGGGTCGGCCCAAACGGCTGCAGCTGGTGGAGCTGGGTCCAGGAAAGGGTTCGCTGGCCTCCGACATCCTGAGAGTGAGACCAGAGTTCTGTTCCGGTCCGTTTTGGTGAGCCGGCACCGTCATCCTGCCGAACCGTCCCTCAGTCGGTGGTTCTCCTCCCCTCAGGTGTTCAGCCAGCTGCAGTCTGTTGTGGGCGGAGCCTCGGTGTCGGTCCACCTGGTGGAGGTGAGTCCGGTTCTGAGTCGGCTCCAGGCAGAGACCCTGACGGGGAACCGCAGCGAGGAGGCGAGCAGCGAGGACGACCCGGTTTACAGGCGCGGTGAAACTGAGGGCGGGGTGTCGGTGTCGTGGTACCGCCGTTTGGAGGACGTCCCTGCAGGTAGACGGCAGCAGGAGACCGGGTCGGGTCGGGTCGGGTCGGGTCAGAACTCCTCTGCAGCGTCAAACAATCTACTGATCCCAGACGTTTTTCTTTGCAGCTTTCAGCATCTTTGTTGCTCACGAGTTCTTTGACGCTCTGCCAGTCCACAAGTTCCAGGTGAGACTTGGAGGACAAGATGCCTGTCTTCCCTCTGACCACACGTCACCTGTCCTACCCGTCTCTCTCACCTGTCCTCCCCGTCTCCCTCTCACCTGTCCTCCGTGTCTCACCTGTCCTACCCGTCTCCCTCTCACCTGTCCTACCCGTCTCCCTCTCACCTGTCCTATCCGTCTCCCCTGTCCTACCCGTCTCCCTCTCACCTGTCCTATCTGTCTCCCTCTCACCTGTCCTCCCCGTCTCACCTGTCCTCCCCGTCTCACCTGTCCTATCCGTCTCACCTGTCCTCCCCGTCTCACCTGTCCTCTCCGTCTCTCCTGTCCCAACCGTCTCCCTCTCACCTGTCCTATCTGTCTCCCTCTCACCTGTCCTACCTGTCCTCCCCGTCTCACCTGTCCTATCCGTCTCACCTGTCCTCCCCGTCTCACCTGTCCTATCCGTCTCCCCTGTCCTACCCGTCTCCCTCTCACCTGTCCTCCCCGTCTCCCTCTCACCTGTCCTCTGTGTCTCACCTGTCCTACCTGTCTCCCTCTCACCTGTCCTACCCGTCTCACCTGTCCTCCCCGTCTCACCTGTCCTCCCCGTCTCCCTCTCACCTGTCCTCCCCGTCTCACCTGTCCTCCCCGTCTCCCTCTCACCTGTCCTACCCGTCTCACCTGTCCTCCGTGTCTCACCTGTCCTCCCCGTCTCCCTCTCACCTGTCCTCCGTGTCTCACCTGTCCTACCCGTCTCCCTCTCACCTGTCCTCCGTGTCTCACCTGTCCTAT
>NW_015151205.1:139175-148117 GCF_000732505.1 Cyprinodon variegatus
CTGTCTCACCTGTCCTACCTGTCTCCCTCTCACCTGTCCTACCTGTCTCCCTCTCACCTGTGCTACCTGTCTCCCTCTCACCTGTCCTACCCGTCTCACCTGTCCTACCTGTCTCCCTCTCACCTGTCCTACCCGTCTCCCTCTCACCTGTCCTATCCGTCTCACCTGTCCTCCCCGTCTCCCTCTCACCTGTCCTCCGTGTCTCACCTGTCCTACCTGTCTCCCTCTCACCTGTCCTACCCGTCTCACCTTTCCTACCCGTCTCCCTCTCACCTGTCCTATCCGTCTCACCTGTTCTCCGTGTCTCACCTGTCCTACCCGTCTCCCTCTCACCTGTCCTCCGTGTCTCACCTGTCCTACCCGTCTCCCTCTCACCTGTCCTCCCCGTCTCCCTCTCACCTGTCCTACCCGTCTGTCTCCCTGCCAGCGAACAGAGAAGGGTTGGAGGGAGGTTCTGGTGGACATCGACCCTGCAGATCCAGACCGGCTGCGGTTTGTCATGGCTCCAACTCCGACGCTCGCCTCGTCCACGCTTGTCCAGGTGTGTACAGAGCATGACTCACCTAGAGTCGTTTCCCCTGCTGGATAAACTGGTTTGAGACCAGTTTCAGACTGGACCAGCTGAGAGCAGAGCTGCATTGATCCCTGTGTGTGTTTTGTAGCAGCTGATGTATTTACCAACCTTCTGAGGACCTACAGGCCTCATGGAGACGTAGCCCTAATGTGGGGGACCCCAAATTCACCTGAGAGTCAGTTTAGAGGAATAACTTTAGGTAAAGATTAGGGTTAGGAATAGACAGGTGTTAGTTAGGGTCAGGGTAAAGGTCAAAGGTTAGGGTTAAGGTTTATCATTAAAATCTTCCAGATTTTTGGAGCCTAAAAGGAAAAGGAAAATTTCATCCTTTTTCCTCAGTTATCC
Organism: Cyprinodon variegatus; assembly: GCF_000732505.1. NCBI lineage: Eukaryota > Metazoa > Chordata > Actinopteri > Cyprinodontiformes > Cyprinodontidae > Cyprinodon > Cyprinodon variegatus. The sequence continues at coordinate 140,095 of NW_015151205.1, forward strand.
CTCAACTTATCTGAAATAAAGTTCATTTCAAATTGACTTTTAGTTCATTTACTGTTTTTACTGAACTTCTTGTTTTAAAAATAGGATTTAAAATCCTAATCCACAAGCATCATCCTTCACATTTTCCCCTAAAGTTTCACGTTATGTTTACATTATTTATTGGCTGCATCTAAAAATATCAAAGATATTTTCAATTTAAACACATGTATGAAATAATACAATAAAACCTAGAATAATTTAAATGACATCATTGTTCTAGGTCATCAATTCAGATCAATTCTGTCCAATCAGCTGCCTGTAGTGTCTTTAAATGTCCAGCAGGGGTCAGTATTCTGTGTAACAAGAGGCCTCATTAACCATCGCTACATAAAAGCAATAAATAAAATGAATGGGTGTGTGTGTGTGTGTGTGTGTGTGATCAGGCCGAGGAGCGGCGGGACCACGTGGAGGTGTGTGCGGAGGGCGGAGTCATCGTCCAGCAGCTGGCTCGGCGGATCCAGGAGGAGGGCGGGGCGGCTCTGATCGCCGATTACGGCCACGACGGAACCAAGACCGACACGTTCCGGGTACGAACTGCTTTTATCGGCCTGCGCTCCGGTCCTTTAAGGTCTGAGGCGGGTCCAGCAGACCTCCTGAAGCCCAGAACCAGGTTCTAACCTTCAGGCTCGGTTCTGTTTGCCCCGCAGGGATTTAAGGGCCACCGGCTCCATGACGTCCTGTTGGCTCCCGGCTCCGCTGACCTCACAGCCGACGTCGACTTCAGCTTCCTGCGGAGGATGGCCGGAGGGGGCGTGGCCTGTTTGGGGCCGGTGAGTCAGAGGAGCTTCCTGAGGAACATGGGCATCGACGCGCGCATGCAGGTGGGTCTCCTACGGGATGTTCTGCTGTTAGAACCTTAGAACCTCTGGACCAGAACCAGGTGAAGTTCTGCTCCTGATCCGGTTCTTTGCAGGTTCTACTGAGGAACTGCAGCGACCCGTCCGTCAGGAAGCAGCTCATCAGCAGCTACGACATGCTGACCAACCCGGCCAAGATGGGCGAACGCTTCCAGTTCTTCAGCCTGCTGCACCGCGCCCGCCTCGCCGCACCCAAGACGCCAGAGGGGCTGAAGCTGGAGAAGAAGAGCCCGGCGCCGCTGCCTGTGGCCGGGTTCACCGAGCTCAGCCTCTCCTGAGGCCAGGGAGAACCGGAGGTCCTGGTTATGGGTCAGAACCCAGAACCAGAAAGGATGGACGAGGTTCTGCTTCTGGACCAAACGCTGCGGATGGCGGCGGTAGAAACGGTCACGAAGCTTTCATTGACGTGTTTAGCTTCCGTAACGGGTCAGAACCGAGCGCCGCTCCGTGGGCTGCAGACTGAACACAAACCAGTGATCCCAGTTCAGCTTTTATTTCCACCATTCAGAACAAGAGAGACGATTTTCTGCTACAAAAATATAAAAATTCTCAGATTTCAGCTTAGAGTCCGAAAGAAGCAGCAGCAGTTAGATTCTCAGCGAGGCGACCGACCTGGCGGCCGGTCTGGCTAACGGCGCTCACAGCTCCGCTCAGACCGACCCAAACGGATCAGGAAGGGTTCTGGGAAGGAGCGGATTTGATGAAGATGCATGATTCTTTCTGCCATTTTCTTTTCCTTTAAAGGTTAACCGCCTCAGCTTTCTTCTCTTGTTTAAAACATTTATTTTTTTCTTTTGGGTTTGAATAAAATCTGCTGCTAAAACAGGAAGTGAACTCCTGGATTATTAAAACACGGCCTGATTAATCCCAGCAGCAGGGAATTAATCAGCAGAGTGGTTCCTGAGTCTGGATGATTAATTTTAGGTGAAGCTGTGAACGCCATTAGTGGCTCAATGAAACAGATTAAATCCAGTTTGTTTTTGAAGCCTGAAGGGGGCGCTGTTGAAGAAGGAAAAACTCCACCCTGATGCTTCTGCCTGATGCTTCTGCATGACAAGAAATCCATTGTTTTCATCATTAAAACATTAAAACAGAACCAGAACTCTTGATTCTGGGGTTTAATGAGCGGCTAAAAAAGCTCCTGAAGTCGGTTCCGTTTTTCCAGAACCGAAGTTTCCTTTATGGCTTTCAGACAGAAGAGAGTTCTGTGGACCAGTCGTCATGGCAACCGCCTCCTCTAGGGGTCCTCGTCCATGTCGTCCAGGTTGGGGGACATGATGAAGTGGGTGGGGTAGTGGAGCCCCTGCTCGTCGGCGTGCTCCTCCCAGCGCGCGTCGTCGCTCTCGTGGGTGATGTAGCGCTCGCCCCGACGCGTCTCGAACTCCCGGAGGTCCAGCCAGGTCTGGTAGTCCTGCAGAACCGGGACAGGGACACGGCATGAGCTCCACCTGAACATCCGCTCGCAGGTTTTTATTCATCCCAGTCCGGTTTAGAGACGCCGGAGATTTAAAGAGAAAGGAACCTTCTCTCTCCCTGTAGTTTCTGACCTTCAACCAATAAGAGCTTCTTTCCTTCTACGTGTTTCATCACTTTTATTCACTGGATTGCTGATTGGCCGAAAAAAGTGAAGCCATCATCAGCCATGTTGGTACTCCCCACTCCCACAGTGGCAGTAAAACTCCTCCTTGTGCAGCATTTGGCTGCTAAAACCAGCAGTTTTCTGTCTGCAGTAAGACGTTCCACTGGTAATTTTCCAGTCAGTGGATGAACTAAGCAATAAATCCATCTATAGCCGATGGATCCTATAGTTTAGTCTGCAGACTAACATTAGTCTGGCTATCTCAGACTGACTGGAAGACATTGACTGAGTTAGAATATAGATGAAAATGGAAAGTCATTCACTGGGAAATGTTAATGTATTTTATATTTTTAATTTTATAGTGATGGTTTTGTATATTAGGTTATATTACATGATTTATAGACTTCATAATGATGCAATGAGATGGGTTAAAGTAAGTTAAAGTTAATCTACTGATGCTATGAATCAGCCAGTCTGTGTTAAAGTGATGAATTTATCTTTATTTTAAAAGTCTTCAGTCCCTGAAAATGAGAACATCATCGTTGTTTGATGCCGTAGCGCACGGTTTGTTTACATTGAGACCGGTCTAACTAGGGAGTACCAATATGGCGGCCGGTGGCTTCACTTCAACCACATGCTAACAGCAGTAATCAGCAATCCAGGGAATAAATAGAGATCAGTGGATTCCATGGCAGCTTTTAGATACGAACAACTTCCTGTTTACTCACCCAGATGGTGAAATGCCTTCAGGATGTGTTCCCAAAAAAAAAAAGAAATCCTTAAACCTTAACCCTAAAATGCCAAATGTATCATATTTGATACAGTTTCTAAAATGTTTTGCGTCTGACACCTTTTGCATAATTTAATGGTAAAAACTTTGCTCTAAATCCTATTTTACACAATCAGATATACCTGATAACAGCCAGTAGAAGACTACAGAAAAAATAATCTGGACTTATCGCATAGTAATAAATTATTAATATCAAAAATTAATTTCTGTTTTTTCTTTTTACATATTTTGTTAAAAGGCTAAATAAGGACTTCAGACCAAAAAAAAGTCATTTTCCGTTTTGTTTTATTCTTGGATCGGGCTTTAAAGGGTTAACATCAGCTTAACAGGGAAATTTAGAGCGCCCTCTAGAGCCGGGAGGAATCCTGAACAGGTCTCACCAGCAGAATTTAACGATGCGATTAAAACATGTTTTAAGGATAACTTAACATTAAAGTAACCAGGTTTCTTCAAAAGGCTCGATCAGTTTTAGTATCTGGGATGAAAGATTTAAGGCGTTTTAAAGGAAAAGTTCTTTAAATCTGAAATGATTCCATCCTGTTCAATAAATGATCAGTGTTTTTAATTCAGAGTAATTTTCATGTGAATGTGCTTTACTGGAGGCATCCATGTTTGTCAAAGAACACTACTGCCACCTACTGGTTAGTGACATTGTCACGGTGCGGTATCGGCTGTTGATCAAGTCCCAGTGCTGTATCTGGTGTTTGTCACAACGCGCTATTATCCAAGTCATCTTGAAAACATTCTTCTTCCAAATGTTGGCTACATATTACGGGTTTTTTCTCTGGCCAGAAGTTCGATGGCAAATCCTCCCTCTTCAAGTTGGCAATCCAACGACCAACCCGTCCGTGGAGGATCAGGAATATATTTGGACAAAAATGGCCGCTCCCAGACTCAGTGATCGCAATGAAAATTAGTTTTAGGTATAAATAATGATCCATTGATTATTCCTTGCTGACTGAATTTCTCCTTTAACTAACCTCACATTTAAACCAGAGGAAACAGAAGCGCCTACAGAGGTTCTGATGAAGGACAGGAGACACTCAGAGATCCTGGCGACTTGTTACCTGCAACCAGGGGTGGCTGAGCGACTTGTCCACGCTGAAACGCTTCCTCATCTTCACCTGCAGCAGGTTGTTGATCAGGTCTTTGGCTGTGGAGAAAACCCAGGAGATGCGTGAGGCAGAGGGAGGTTCTGATGTTTACATGAGGGAGCGGGAGACGGAGGACGGCATGGCTGGAGTCACCTGACCCAGTTATCATTTTAAACCATTTAGAGCTTCGTTTTCTAGAATCCATAGTGTTTTTATAGCAACATTAAAGGCAGCATGTTTAATCCAGCTCAAATCACCAGATGGCATCATAACAACCAAACATTAAACTAACTTCCCCGTCATTATAACAGTCTATGGAAATCTAATTAGAACTTAATTTGATTTAAATGACTATAAAGTTTGAGGATCTGCAGGATGAAAAAGAAAGAGACTCGGATGAGTGGAACGTCGACAGGAAACCAAGGAGGATAATCTCTGATAATCTACCTGCAAAAAATGGAAATCTAAGTAATCTGTTCTTAAAATAAGAGAATTTTTTCTTGAATTGCGGAGATAAGTGAGACACTTTGCCAATAGAGCGACACAATTTACCTTTAAGAAAACACAACTGCATTGTTTTATTTCAAGCTCATCTAATTATCTTATTTTAAGATAAAAAAAATACTCATTTATTGCTTAATCATATTATTTACCTGCTCAGATTAAGGATAAATACACTTTATTTAAGAAATATTGACATATTTCTATAAGGTTTTTGCAGTGTTCTCACTTTATTTCCCGGACCTGCTTCTCAGTCTAAATAAAATATAAACTAACTCCAACTAACTGGATTTTTTTTTTAATTCTGGGCGTATACATAGAGTAGCGAGTCCAGAACTTCTGTCCAACAGCAGCCTTTCCTCCTGTGAACCCCCTTTATACCAAAACGCTGCCAATACGCCATTATACAGTAGCTGGAAGTTAGAAACACGTTCAGCGCTCGTCTGGAACACGTCAGATACCTTAATATTTGTTGGAGAGAAGTTCTGGATATGTTACGCAGAAGTTATGCACATGTCTGATCCAAGATGGCCGCCCTACCTTCCTCTGAGATCTCCTTCCAGGGGTTGGGTGGGTACATGAAGGCAGCGTTCTGGATCTGGTCGTTGATGTCCTCGTCCTCGTTGAAGGGGAAGGTGCCGCTCAGGCTGACGTAGACGATCACGCCCACGGACCACATGTCCAGCGAGCGGTTGTAGCCTTTACTGCGGAGAACCTCCGGGGCCAGGTAGGCCGGGGTACCGACCACCGAGCGGCGGAACGACTTCTCCCCGATGATTCGAGCGAAGCCGAAGTCGCACAGCTTCACCTGGAGAACGAGAGGACGTTGGTTTAGGTGGGTTCTGCCGGGTTCTGATGCGCCGAACATTCAAAGCGGCCGTCGGGTTCTGACCTGAGGGAACGGCTCGGCTGAGGCCAGCAGAACGTTCTCAGGCTTCAGGTCGCAGTGGACGATGTTCTTGAAGTGAAGATGCCTGAGAGCCACCAGGATCTGTGGAGAAAACCGGGACTCGGCGTCAGGTCCGGGTCAGGCACTAAGTATTCACAACCCTGGCAGTAATACTGGTGGGAAGTTCTGGCTTGGTTCTGAACCTATGAAGGTAGCTGGCTGCCCGCCTGGTTTCTATGGCGACAACAACAATGTTTCCATCTTTTAATAAAAAGGAAAAAAAGCATTTAAACTGTTTTCCAGACCGGAACCCAAACTGGACCCACCGGGGGGGTGAATACTTCTGGCCTTAGCTGTGAACCCGTCTATGAAGGATCCTAACCATGCCGCCTCACAGCAGGGAGTCACTTTGGACCTTTTTAGGGTTTCGACTCATTTAACTGGTTTATTCCAGTAAAACAAAGCTGAAATTCCTGGATCAGAACCAGATCCAGGTGGAACAGAACTCTAGATCATCTGGATCTAGATCTACCCCATTCTACATCCTCTGTTCTTCAACAGCCAGCCGCCTCTAGAACCTGATTTAGAACCAATTGTTCCAGAACCAAACTGGATTCTTTTCTGGGAACCAGAGGATGTCGGACTGGGAGCCTCAGAGGAACATATCCATCCTCCCATCAGCAGAAACATCTACAGCTTCAGTGGTTCTGAATGAACAGGCCCGAGGCCCAGATGTTCCAGCTGTTGGTTGGTTCTGCTTCCTTGTTCCGGATGGTTCCGCCTACCTGGGTCACCAGGAACTTGGTGAGGCGTTCAGGCAGTCGGCTCTTCTCGCTGGATAAGATCATCTCCAGCATGTCGCCGTGAAGCTTCTCCATGACCACATACACCTGCTCAGGTGTCTCAAACATGCAGTCCAGGTTGACAATGCCAGGATGGTGGAGGTTCTGTGGGAAGCAGGACAAGAAGCAGACCTTCGTCAGAGAGGAATCCTGAAGGAGAGCGCTAGTCGTGTTGGACAAGTCCTACCTGCAGGATGGCCACCTCGTTCCTCAGCTGGCTCTCCTGCTTGGTGGGGAACCGCATCTTATCAATGATTTTGATCGCCACGTCCCGGCCGGTCTTCCTGTGTTTCCCTGCAGAACACGAGGAGAACTGGGTCAGTTTCCAGGGGCAACAGCCACTTATGGAGACGTAAGGAAAGTCTCACCTCCATAAACGATGCCAAACTGTCCCGATCCCAGAACGTCATCAGCAAAGATCTGATACACTGAGCTGATGTCCTGCACAGAGTCAGAACTGGGTCAGAACCTGGCGCTGCTCATCAGAACCTTGAGAATAGCACCAAAGACTGTCGGATGACTTACCACGTTCTCCTGGATCTGGGAGTTGGACACGGATATGCTGACAGCCAGCTCCTCTGAGAGAACAACGACAGAGAACGTTAGAACCCGACCCGACCCTATTTGAAAACAAATGATGCAAAGAGCAGTTTTGTCAAATTAGCGCCAGGGAGTTAGCTAGGGAATACCAATATGGCCGCCAGTGGCTTCAATTCCACCTTGTACTACCAACAGGCAATCCAGTGAATAAACAGAGATCAGTGGTCATGCCCCCACCATCCCTTCCAGTCCATTTCATTTCCTTCCTGGATCTTCCCCGTTTCCTTCCTATCTTTTCCCGTTTCCCTCCTATCTCTTCCCGTTTCCTTCCTGTCTCTTCCCGTTTCCCTCCTGTCTCTTCCCGTTTCCTTCCTGTCTCTTTCCATTTCCTTCCTGTCTCTTTCCGTTTCCTTCCTGTCTCTTCCCGTTTCCTTCCTGTCTCTTCCCGTTTCCTTCCTGTCTTTTCCCGTTTCCTTCCTGTCTCTTCCCGTTTCCTTCCTGTCTGTTCCCGTTTCCCTCCTATCTTTTCCCGTTTCCCTCCTGTCTCTTCCCGTTTCCTCCCTGTCTCTTCCCGTTTCCCTCCTGTCTCTTCCCGTTTCCTGTCTCTCCCCGTTTCCTTCCTGTCTTTTCCCGTTTCCTCCCTGTCTCTCCCCGTTTCCTCCCTGTCTCTTCCCATTTCCTTCCTGTCTGTTCCCGTTTCCCTCCTGTCTGTTCCCGTTTCCTCCCTGTCTGTTCCCGTTTCCTTCCTGTCTGTTCCCGTTTCCTCCCTGTCTCTCCCCGTTTCCTCCCTGTCTCTTCCCATTTCCTTCCTGTCTCTCCCCGTTTCCTTCCTGTCTCTCCCCGTTTCCTCCCTGTCTCTTCCCATTTCCTTCCTGTCTCTCCCCGTTTCCTC
>NW_015151205.1:148682-150232 GCF_000732505.1 Cyprinodon variegatus
CCTGTCTCTCCCCGTTTCCTCCCTGTCTCTTCCCATTTCCTTCCTGTCTCTCCCCGTTTCCTTCCTGTCTGTTCCCGTTTCCTGTCTCTCCCCATTTCCTTCCTGTCTGTTCCCGTCCTGTCCTGTGGGGGTCAGATGAGCGTTAATCCGGGCTGACACCAGAACGCTCCGGGCTGCTCGTTGGAGAGGAAGCTGTATTGATTCCAATCTGCTGCTGTGATGGGATCGATACGTGCACTCTGATGGAGCCGTGCACGTGCTCATATCCAGGCCAGTGGTTATATCATCCTGCTGGGTTTACGTAACCGGGTCAGAACCGCAGAGATGCAAACTAAATTAGCTTTATTGTTCTGAACCTGGAACTGCGCTCTGAGTAAATCTAATGATGGAGCAATAACGTCCAGAAGGAGGAGCTTCTACAGTCAGAGCTGCTGCCTCTGGAGGTCGGCCCGGCGTGGGTCTGAGCTCATTATTCTGCTTGGACATTAACCCTTACATAAAAAACATTTAGAAAAGTAAGATGGCTGGTCTAAAACATAATCCATAAGTGGTCTTAACCTGGTCCTAAAGCCAACTAAGCTGGTCAACATCCAGTCCAACTGGGTTTGAATCCATCAGCAAAGTATTCAGAGTCTTTACCAAGAAGCTCCAAACCTTCCAGAAGGACAACCATCAATCCACCAATCAGGTCTGTTTGGCAGCGGCCAGACGAAGGCGCTCGCTGATAAAAGGAGAGAGGCAGCAGGTCTGGAGTTTCCCAGACGGCTCCTGATGGAACCAGGGACCAGGAGGAACACGAGTCTCTGCTCTGACGAGACAAAGATGGAAGTCTCTGGTCGCTGATTCGCATCGGTCTAACATGATGGATCAGGACGTCCCGCCCACATTTAGTCTAGATCTTATTCTAACTCAGCTGAAGGAGCACCTGATGTCCCACGAGTCCCTTTACAAACTCGACAGGTTATATGGCGAGTGAGAAAGTGGTTTGGGAGTCCCTACATGTCCGAGCCTGATCCCCGTCCTGCAGGGCGAGGAGCAGATCTTTTTTTTTTTTTTTTACTAATGGGCCGCCATTTGTAAAGTTAAGCATTCAAAAATTAGGCGCAAAATTTATGGTTATTTAGCCTGTTTTAGGATAAAAATAAGGGGTTTATTATTTCACTATATCATTCATTCTTTTATAAAATACTTACTTTTTAAAATTATTCAGTTTGGAGCTAAATATTTATTATTACGCTTAACTTTTCAAACCGCACCCTATATAAACTTTATTTACTTAAACGCAGATTAATAGGCAAATAGAATCACAAAGAGGATCATGGGGAAAAGCAAACAAAATGCTAATAATTGGGTCTAATCTGACAGAAAAGAGCAGTACTGTAAAGGGTATAGCACATATTTAGGTCTGTACTCTAGGAAAGGATGTTTTAGATTCAGAGAAAGCCAAAATAACAATAATAGTAATAACAGAGCACTTCGCTCTCAATCTGCAGGTTTACTAGTGGTTCCTAGAATTTCTAAAAGTAGAATGGGAGGCAGATCTTTTAGTT
>NW_015151205.1:150718-153540 GCF_000732505.1 Cyprinodon variegatus
TGAACTGGAAAGTGACCTGAGATGACATGATGTGAATTGGAGCTATAGAAATAAACTGGATAGAACTGGATTCAGGGTCAGTCTTCATCCAATTAGTAGTTACATTTTGTCTTGCAATCATCAACAGAATATATAATATATAACATTGTTCTGTGGTAAGCAGGAGGTCAGGGAACCCATCCAATAAAACTAACAGAGGGTCCAGCGCCTTAATTTTTTCCATTTCTTTTTGGACATTTTTTCAAAATGTTTGTAGTTTGGGGCAGTCCCAGAATATCTGAGTATGGTCACCGACCATTCCACGAGGAGCAGATCTAACTGAGCTCAAGGAACTTCCAATTAAAGCTGCACAACCATCAATGCTAACAGGACAGGAACGGATACATATCACTTTGCAAGAACACCCAGTTCTGTTGGTGGGAAAGCCATGAGGAAGGGTGAGGAAGTCCTTCTTCTGGACTTAAAGGAACATCTGACCTGATTGATCTAAATCAAGTCTAACCTGCTCTACATCCAGGCTCTACATCCTGTTGGGGCTGATGTTTCCACTCAAACAGGCAGCCTGTGAATCCTGCCCGCTCTGATGGCGAAGCTTTCCCAGTTTCTGGGATGTTTCTGCAGGGTCAGACTCCTCCGCCGTGGTTATGAAAGCGGTGCGGAGTACAGCCTGCTGTTACATCATCAGTGCATTAACTTATTGCTGTGTGAAGCTGTTTATAGCATTGCTAATGAAAGCTCTGATGCTTTTACCGCAACACTTAAAGCGACTAGGAGGAGGGAAGCTTTTATTGGATGAGCTCAGTCTGAACAAAATCCCCCAAAATCCCTCCCATCAGGTTAAACAGGCGGAAACAATCTTCATCAGATGTTTACAGACCAGTGAACAGGAGGAAGCAGAGCGACCAGCAGCAGCTGCAAAGCTTCAACCAGCCATGGAAATAAAATACAATCAAGACAATAAAAAGACTGGAAAAGACTTCATCTCCCCCATTTTCCCTTGTCTCGCCTTTTCTACCAAGTCTCCTCTCCTCCCCCAAGTTTCCCCTTTTCTCCCAGATCTTCCCCACTCTCCCCTAAGCGCCTCAGTCTCCTCCCAAGCTGCCCTCCTGTCTCCCCCTTTTCACTCTAGTCTCACTTAGTCTCAAGTTTAGTCCAGAGAACCGCTGAGAACATCTGATCTTCAGGTCTCAGAGCTCGACATGGATGGTAACCAGGAGCTCATGAAGACGAGGAGATGCCGGATCGATTAAACATTTATTGAGGTCCAGATGTGCGTTTGGGTATCTGGACTCTGGACCAGCGGGGGAAGGGAGATCAGTAGGTGCCGTCGTCTGATCTAGAAACAACAGGGCTGTGAATGAGGCTTTCTGGATCTTCAGGAGGAACATAAAGCTCGACTTTGTTAATGAGACGGAACGTTTCAGAAGATCCATCCATCAACATCTCCAACGACCGGCCCATCCGTTAATGCAACATTTAGTTTCCCTTTGGGATCCAAGTCTAAAGACTTTATTTAATTGAATAAAGCCTTCCTCTCATTGACGGAGCAGATTTCATCCTGGTTACGGTTTATTAATAATACGATTTTAGGTTAGAGACTTTTGTTTTAGAAAAATTTCACTTCATGCTATAAATCCTTAGATTTCAGAAATCTGGAGACAAAAAGTCTTTAACTCTGAAGTATAAAATGATTCAGACAACATTTATCAACTGATCCTACGACGTACTTTACTAAAAGTTTCTGATGCTGTTGGTTTTAAATTCTAAAATCTATGAACCCAGTATAACCAGAATCTGGGTAAACCCAGTTTTATCTAGGATAAACTTCCCTTGAATTAGTTTTATGGGACATATTCAGTTTAATCCAGTCTAGCGTGATCTAACGTTAGTCAAATTTTGTTTAAAATTTGTTTAAAATGACCTGAAAAAGTTTAGATGGGTTTATGTAGTTTAATCAGGTGTAAACTCAGACTAAGTTATTGTAAATCCGTCTAAATCACTGTGAGAATAGCTTTTATCACAGCTGCTTGGTAAAACTCCAGTTTATCTTAGTCTATTTAAATCCACAATAAACCACTTTCCAACCTGTTAGAAATCCAGTTTAAACTGTTCTAATTCAAGTTCAAATTGGTCTAAATGCAATTTAACCTGGTCTAAATTCAGTTCATTCTGGTCTAAATTAAGTTTAAACTGGTCTAATTCCAGTTTAAATTGGTCTAAACCCAGGTTAAAATGGTCTAAATCCAGTTTAAGATGGTACAAATCCAGGTTAAACTGGTCTAAATCTGGTTTAAACTGGTGTTATTACAGTTCAACCTGTTCTACACCTTTAACTTGTTCTAAATCCAGTTTAACCAGGTCTACATCAAGTTTAATCTGGTCCAAAACTAGTTTATTCTGATTTAAATCCAGTTTATTTTGGTCTACATCAAGTTTAAACTGGTCTAAATCCACTTTAACCTGGTCTAAATTCAGGCCAACTCTTTAAACTGGTCTAAATACAGTTTAACATGTTATAAATTCAGGTCAATCTGAACTAACTCTAGTTTAAACTGGTCTAAATACAGTTTAACTTGTTTTAAAAGCCCTAGAATTTTGGTTGACTAGAGTCGACTCATTGACTCTTCAGCAATCCCTCACACTAAGCATGCTTGTAGCGACAGTTGAGAGGAAAAACTCCCTTTGAACAGGAAGAAACCTCCAGCAGAACCAGGCTCAGTGTGAGCGGCCATCTGCTGAGGCCCACTGGGGTTCAAGGAGATCGAAGCAAACATAGAAAAAGAAAAAAAATGAAGCTGTGAGCTATCTTATCAAAAAGTAAA
>NW_015151205.1:154189-156123 GCF_000732505.1 Cyprinodon variegatus
TGAAGATGAAGCAACTGACTAACCAGCTTATTTTTCAAAGACTATAACTTCTGTTTTGTCTGCATTCAGAAGCAGAAAGTTAAGAGTCATCCAGGTTTTTATGTCTTCAAGACATGCCTGTAATCTATGTAATGGGTTAACTTTAACAAATAAACAGCTGAGCATCAAACTTTGCACAGATCTTCTGATGGACAAAAATAATCCATACCTGTCGAGTCTTTGGAGACTGTCATCTGCCTCTATTCATGTTCCTGGGCCGTGAACCAATCGGCTGGTCTGAATGTCAATTTCATAAATTTTTGTCAATTTTGGTTCAAATAAGGCAACATCCCAGAGTTTACGTCACCTCAGGGCTTCATTTGGATTCTCCCATTTTATGGTGGAAGTTTAGAATAGTGAGATTTGCAGATAAAGGAGGCGTTGATGGGTTTGAACTTCTCTGTACGTCCATTTTTACCCACTGAACTATCGTTATCTATAACAATGGAAACTGTTGCTGTTCTATGACCCCTTTAAATCAACAGCTCAAATATCGGATGTTTGGATGTTTCCTGAACTTAATCATTAAAGTTTCTTGCTCTACATGTGAAGCTGTTCCAGTTCTAGAAAGTACCGGTACTTATCCGTTTCTTCCCAGCTGACCCGGTTTCATTCTTTGTCAGACCCTGTTTAACCATGTGTGTCTGGTTCTGATGAACTCACTGTGGTCCTTGCTCGGTCCCGCCCCGACGCTGGCCTTGGGTGTGACGGGCATCAGCGCCTGCCTGACGGCCTTCTCCCAGCTCTGACCTACGACGCGGCCCACGCCAGAGGCAGCCAGGACCGGGTTGTGGTGCGGGCCGCCGATATCCTCCCCGACGTAGTAGACCATGGTGGCAGTGATGACCTCGAAGCAGTGCGGGTTGCTGCCCTGAGGGAGGTTGCTGAAGTCCTGCGCCGCCTCCACCTGCAGGATCTCAGACAGAGGGATCTCCTACAGGGAGAGGAAAGGTTGGTGTGAGCCGGAATGTTCCCCTAACGTCCAAGGAGGAGCTGGCATTCATCCCTTCCTCCGGACACCTCGCTCTTTCCTCTCAGATGAAACGTTTGCTGAGGGACATGCTCCTCTGCGGGTCATCGGCTTCACCTCCTCATCCTCTGATGAAAAGGTGGGAGCAGCACCCCCCTCCATCAGTCTGCTCCACCCTGTGCTTCAAAGGCCTGTTTGCGCGGCGCTTTGAGCTGAAGGTCAGCGGGTCAGATGAAAGGAAGGGAGGAAGCTGCAGGACGGAGGTCAGCGGCACACATGGAGGAAGCTTTAAATCAGGAGGAACTGAAGCCTGCAGCGCCTCACAGACTCAACCCTGGATCCATCCTCTGCTCAAAATAATCCACTGTAAGCTCTTAAATAAATCTCCCTTCAGAGGGGGCCAGAACCTGAACCAGAACCCAGGAAGGTCTGGATCAGAGAACCCAACTGGAAGGTCAGGGAGGAAGTTCTGGTTCTAAAAACCAGTCCATCATCTGAAGATAGTAAAGGCTAGAAAGGCTATCTGCTGAGAAGAAACCAAAACTGAACTAACGTCCATGATCGCTTCATCTCCACAGCGAGCACGGTGGAGGCAGCATCAGGCTGTGGGACAGATAGGCTGGAGTTAAATCCAGGACCATCCTGGAGACAAGCACCAGCAGAAGACATAGGACTGGGGCAGAAGACCTAGGACTGGGGTGGAAGACCTAGGACTGGGGCGGAAGACCTGGGGCAGAAGACCTAGGACTGGGGTGGAAGACCTAGGACTGGGGTGGAAGACCTGGGACTGGGGTGGAAGACCTGGGGCAGAAGACCTAGGACTGGGGTGGAAGACCTAGGACTGGGGTGGAAGACCTAGGACTGGGGTGGAAGACCTGGGGCGGAAGACCTAGGACTGGGGTGGAAGACCTAGGACTGGGGAGGA
>NW_015151205.1:157031-161745 GCF_000732505.1 Cyprinodon variegatus
GGGGCAGAAGACCTAGGACTGGGGCAGAGGACCTATGACTGGGGCGGAAGACCTAGGACTGGGGTGGAAGACCTAGGACTGGGGCAGAAGACCTGGGGCAGAAGACCTAGGACTGGGGCAGAGGACCTATGACTGGGGCGGAAGACCTAGGACTGGGGCGGAAGACCTAGGACTGGGGTGGAAGACCTAGGACTGGGGCGGAAGACCTGGGGCAGAAGACCTAGGACTGGGGCAGAGGACCTATGACTGGGGCGGAAGACCTAGGACTGGGGTGGAAGACCTAGGACTGGGGCAGAGGACCTAGGACTGGGGCAGAAGACCTAGGACTGGGGCAGAAGACCTAGGACTGGGGCAGAAGACCTAGGACTGGGGCGGAGGTTCAGCTTCCAGCAGGAGAACCAGCCTGAAAGGAGCGGCCTAGTCAAAGCCCAGACCTGAACCCAGCAGGGAACCTGTGAAAAAAACTGATGTTCTCCATCCAATCTGACAGAGTGGGAGAGTTTCTAGAACAGAGTCTAACAGCAGGAGGAGGTTCTACAAAGTTCTGACCCGAACCGACTGAATGCACACCACAGCTTTCTATTAGCAGTGATGATTGAAAGGATCAGAACATTTGGTTCTGATCCGCTTTCTGCCACAGAACTACAGAAGAACAAAGTGGAAAAGTTTAGAGAGGTTCTGTGTGATGAACCGGTCCGATCCGGTCCGATCCGGTCCGATCCGGCCTCCTACCTTGTAGAACTTGGCTCCACTCTCGTTCTGGAACAGAGTCAGGGTCTTGGTGTCCAGCCTCCAGTAATGCCTCTTCCTCTGCAGAGACAGACACAGTGACATCATCTTCCTCAGTCCCCGCCCCCCCCGTACCTGGTGTAAAGGTTCTGTGGGGTTCTGGTCTCACCAGGTTGTCCCGGCTCGTGTAGTGGACCATCCAACCCTCTTTGACCACCGCTGAGCTTTTCCTCTTGGTGTGTTTGATGGACTGGACCACCCTCATCAGAGGGATGTTGCTGCTGGTGCAGGGGCTGCGACACGATTGGTTAAAACACGGTGAGGGCGAGTCTTCCTGATCAACGAGCCAATCAGAGGGCGTTCTCTCACCTGATGGCTCTGAGGGTCTCGTCGTCTTTCTCTCCCTCGGGACACGGACCCTCCAGGAAGAAGAGTTTGTCCTCAGGCGTGGACAGCTCGTCCTGCTCGTCCATACTCTGACCGCCATCGCTGTTCATGTCACAGATATCCACCTCCATGGTGGCCTCCGAGTCCAGACTGGGACTGAGTGGCTCTGGATCAGAACCAAACCAGGCTAGTTTAATGGATTAGCTGTGGCTCTGGATCCATTTTAATTGCTGCTCACTTCCACTTGGAACAAAAATACTAAATTGTCCTAAGCTCCTCCCACAAAGACACCAAATCTACATCCATGTTAAACTGGTTAACGTGGTCTAATTCTAGTTTAAACTGGTCTAAATTCAGTATAACCTGTTTTAAGCTCAGGCTAACCTGATCTAAATCCAGGTAATTGATGAAAACAATCAGTCAGTTCATCATTAACTCCATCTGCCCACTAATTAATTTATTGCTAACTCCGCCCACATGTTTCACCCTGCAGGGCTTCCATCTTGTTTTGGTTTTATTTACAGTCTGGCAGACAGAGGTGCGAACATCTGATGCTGACT
This sequence comes from Cyprinodon variegatus, assembly GCF_000732505.1. Classification (NCBI taxonomy): domain Eukaryota; kingdom Metazoa; phylum Chordata; class Actinopteri; order Cyprinodontiformes; family Cyprinodontidae; genus Cyprinodon; species Cyprinodon variegatus. Next base: position 158,708 of record NW_015151205.1, read on the forward strand.
GATGAGCAGCTGCTGTCAATCAGGAAACCGCTGCAGCTCCGGATGGTTTCCCGTTTCCGGATCCCAGGAATTTCCGGCTCTGCAGGACGCTGCGGGTTCTGGACCGTCTGCAGCCGTTCTCAGAACCAACATTAAAGATTAATGGATGTAAGAAGAGAGCATGACTCACCTCCATTAAAGTCCACCTCACCCAGGCAGTCCCGGGGAACCTTGGCAGCACATCTCTTATGGCAGTTAAACTTACAATCTACAGCACAGAAAAGAAGGCGTTCATCCTCCATGATGGTCCGGCGCTGCTGGTACTGGTTCTACTGGGAGGCGTCTGCTCACCTTTGCACTGCAGGCCCTGTCTGAAGAGCCCTTTGAGGAGCCGCTTGCAGTACTGGCAGATGGTGGGGCGGGTGTAGGTGTGGATGGAGAAGGTGTGGGGAACTTTGACCCGACCCAGGACCATCTTCTCCATCCAGATGGGACGGCCGCTCAGCAGCGAGTTCCGCTTCCCAGCGCCCAGAAGGGGGCGCTGTTGGTGCAGAAACTATGAGAAACCAACATGTCAGAAGATTAAGGAACTCAGCGAGAACCAAGCAGCAGCAGCAGCAGCTGTGGCCGGGAAGAAGAACCTGCCCAGTTCATCAGAACTTTCTGCCCAGTAAACCAGAACCAGTCCTGTTCTGTCTGCAGGATGTTTGTGACCCGAACACTCAGAACCGCTCTGATCTCATCCCTCATGTTGAAGGTCCACCTGAAGCTGGGCGGCTTCACCCTGCAGAGACGGTGGCGCTGATCGGGTCGTTCAGGTTCTGAGGCGTCGAGTCTTCGCAGGTCGCTGTTCTGATGATCGGAGCAGCTCGGTATGTGTGTTAATGGCTAATTACCAGCCTTCTGAGGACCTCTGTAACTCATCCTTTTTTCTTTCTGGCCTTCAGCCCAACTGAGATTAGATTTTAATATTTTAAACTGTTCTTTTAAATGCATTTATTAATCGTTTTATTGTGTTTTTCCAACAATGTATTAATGTGTGCTTAGTTTGACTATTTTAACCCTTATTTTTTCTTTTATGACTTTTGTGGTTTAGAGCTGCTGTTAAATCGCTTAATGGATTAAATTAGTGATGATGATGATGAAGATGAAGATGGTTAGGAATAACAGAAAGTAACTGAAATGAATGTTACTTAAAGTAAAGTCCTGATAATTGTCGCCATAGAGACGGTTTGCAGTTCTGACTCGGATGGAAAATCCAGTGTGTGGCCTGCAGCTATCAGAGCGGGAGTGTGTGTGTGTGTATACCTGTCTAACCCTCAGAGTGAGGACCATTTTTCCAGTTTCACCATCAAACTGAGGACCAGTTGCCGCTAAGTGAGGACATTTACTCCATCTCATTGAGCTGGACTGAGTTGGACCTCTGTGCTCTAGCTAATCCCCACCAGGACGTGTTCAGAACAGAACCGTCCTCCTGTCCCGGTTCCACCTCCCCGCAGGGAGAACCCACCTCCTCGTGCGGCACCGGGGGCAGCTCGGCGGCGGGGGGGCGAGCCACGGACACGGCAGAGGGACCTGGCAGAGAAACGTTGGACAGCCGTCTCTTCCGGACCCCGCTGCAGTTGTTGGGGATCTTGAATGCGCAGCGTTTGTGGTAGTTCAGGCCGCATCCTGCAGAGGAGGAGATCAGGGAATCGGTTCTGAAGGTCAGAGGTTAAACATCGGCAACGGAACCGAAGCTTAGAGGTTAGAGGACGGAAGGACGCCATCGCTTCTGGTCCTGTTCGTCAAGATCTCCTCACCTTCACACTTCAGGCCCTGTCTGACCAGCCCCCACAGCATCTCGCCGCAGTCGTCGCAGAACGCCGGCGCCTTGTAGGAGTGGACGTAGAGAGCGTGGGGCCGGATCTGGAAGTTCTCCTGCGTGGCCAGAGCTGAAACGGAAGCAAACAGTCAGACGGCCTGGAAAGAATCCAGAGCTTTCAGACCCCAGAATGAAAGAAACCATGTTGTCCATTTGGACCAGATGCTTAAGGAACAACCTGGAAGATAAAGCGGACTCAGGAAACGTGACTCCTCCCATCAGAACGGACACCAGGGGCCATGAATGGAGAATAAATCAAAAAGGTTCTGAATATCCCATCGGATCAGAACCGTTAGCTGAAGATTCTGGGGGAAAATCGGGGAAAATTCTCAAACTGTACGTTTGATTGTAGCGAAACTTTAAAAAGTGGGACAGGCTGGTTTAAGGTGGGAATGATGGTTCAGATGGACCCAGAACTGGATCCATCATGGCTGACGTTGGTTGGATCAACCCGGCCGACCAATGGCTGCCAACAGGAAACGCTGTGAAGCAGCAGCAGCAGGAGGAGTACGAGGAGGAAGGTGCAGCAGAGCTCTGCAGCTTCCTGGAGGAAGCGCTGCTGACTGGTTTCATCCTGCAGAGCGAGCAGAAGCAGCTGCTGCTGCTGCTGCTCAGTGCTTTCACAGGGAGCCTGTTGACATGGAGCAGGAAGTGACATCATTTTACAGAACGCTGCGGTTCAGAGCAGCAGCCGTAACCCGGCGCCCACCGCCGCAGCGAAAGGAAGTTAGGTCTGCACTGAGCTCATCTTTACAGACGGGAGGAAGTGGAGATGAAAGGGCTGATAAGTGAGGATGGCTTTGACTTCTTCTAAACACTGCAGCTTCGTTTCAGATCCTTCTGAAAACATCTCAGCAGCTTCATGCCGCTAACATTCCCTGCTGCTGTCAGAGTACCTGAAAGCACCACCTCCACCAGGTCGCCCTCCTGGATCTCCTCGGCTGACGTCACGCGCTGCAGGATGTTGTCTGAGCTCAGGTCGTGGCGGAACAGAAGGATCTTGTCGTACATCCCGAAAAATCCACATTCTGGGAACTGAGGAGAAAACGGACGCAATGAGCCGCTGGTTCTGTTTGAACAGATGAAAGTTCTGGAGCTCAGAGAGGAAAAGATCCAAGTTCTGATCCAGTTCATCGGTTCTGACCGTCAGAAACTTTAAGAAATAAAACCTTTAACCATGAAGATCATCTCAGAT
>NW_015151205.1:163340-168924 GCF_000732505.1 Cyprinodon variegatus
CCAGCTCCTCAGCTTGGATCTCTAATTATCTCCTCTGTTATATACATCAAACCATAAAGTTCCTTAAGATGACGTGATGTGAATTGGAAATATAGAAATAAACTGAATAGATTTGAATCATAGTGATGGACTCATCTCCCATTGATCCCAACCCTGGTCCTGGTTCGGACCTTACTGGTCTGATCCACCTGCTACTGGTTTAGGTGGAAGTCTGGACTATAAATCTGATCCCAGAGGACTCTACTGGATCCCTGATCAGCCCGGTACCAATCCGGTGTTTCCGGGTCAGTAACAGAACCACACCAAGCTGAACAGCACCAACCGCTAAAACCTCCGCTTCATCCTCCGGGCCGTCCCCAGCAGCTGGGAGCCTGTTTTCCTCTGCATCCGTCCTCCCGTCTCACCTCAGGAAACAACAGGAAGCAGAGTCCAGCGGATCCGGACCCAGTGGGGGGGCGTTATCCGTCACAGGGAGGCAGCACGCCTTCTAACGCTTCTGTACGGGAAATCAGGGACCGCAGGAGTATCCAAATCATTCTTTCTGAACTTAATCACCAAACAAAGGGTTCATTAAAAACTCCTGGATCAGTCTCAGACCATCAGAACCAACCAGAACCAAAAACATTCACAGCTGCAAGACACAAACCCAGAACCTGGATCAGTCTGGATCCAACAGAACCACAGAGAAAGACGGACTCAGGGGAAGTATAACTTCAAACCGTCTGGATAAACAGAACCAAAAACCCAAACAGAAGGAGCAAAAACAGAGATCCGAAATGTTCAGAACCTCGCAGCAGTTCTAACTCCTCAGGTGTTCCTCCCTGACGTAACGGCCCTTTAAATGACTCTTCCTCACCTGATGATGAAGATGCAAATCCTCCCCAGATTTTCCGGTTTGATCCGGCCCATCTGAGAGTCCAGAGGAAGAAGATTTCCCTCCCTAATGTTATCAGCTGGATGGAAACAAACCCACTTCCTGGTTCTTATCGGACAGGTGAGAGCCGCTGTGTGCCCTGAACTCTGACTGCCAGGCAGCGCCACCGCATCCTTCAGTTGGACCCAAATCCAATGATTTGAATAGATCCCGCTGATGATAACAAACTTCCTGCAGGGCGATTTTCCATCGGATGATGAGTGGAAAAGTTTCTTCAGGTCGCCCTGAGGTTCTGATCCAGGTCCTGCCGACTTTATTAACAAATAAAACATGCCTGGACTTTGACTAGGCCATCAGAGGCACCATTAGCATCTCTGCAGTCTGGGTTTTCCGTGCGGTCCCTGGACCGAGCTGATCCCTGGATTCTAACAGAACCGGGCCATGTGGTTCCTCTGATGAAACAGAACCAGGATGAAATTCACCTGGATTCCTAACAGAACCAGAACTTCATGGGACCACAGCAGTTCTTTGGGGGGAATTCGGTGGAGAGATGGAAAACCTTCCACTTTAACTGGAAGGAAGAAGGTCTTCTACATTTACTACTGACGGAAATCTAAAAAGTGCGGAGTGCTGCAGGTCTGCTGGGGTTTTTCTCCAGCAGCTTTGAACACATAGCAAACATCTGCTTCCAGAATTATCCACTTGGCTGATTCAGTTCTAGACTTTGACTAGACCGTTCAGAGCCGCCCATTGTATCTCTGGGTGCTTCTCTAGCTGAAAGGTGGACCTCCAGGTTTCAGGTCCCCAGACGCCTCCACCAGGTTGGTCCTGGACGGAGCTCCATCTGACCAGCTTCCTGTCCCGCAGCCAGACGCTTCAAAGAACCTTTTTCAACAGGTTCAGATGGGGTCGGCGGTTTTTCTGGGTCGGACAGCTGCTGAGACCGATGGACCAACTTCCAGGGTTTTACAGAGACAAGGAGAGCAGTTTGGACAGATAATCCAGGATTTTAGGAGATAAAACCTGCCGTTAATGGCCGTTAGATCCGAGTGTTTCATAAGAGGCCGTAATTAATGGATTAAACGGAAACTCTGATGTTCTGTTCATTGAGGAACCGAGATTTAATTCATTCACAGAAACCGGCTTTAACCCGACCTCAACGCTTCCAGCTGGATTCCCTCTCAGCTGGAAAACATCAGGAGATGGTTCCGTTTTCCTCTCCGTCTATCCGTCCTTTTAGAAGAACCGGATCGGACCGTTTCTGCTCCTGGCTTGGTGGAAACAGAACCCTCAGACAGAAGGTTCTGGTTCAGATCAGCCCGTTGGACCTGCAGCATTCGGGTTTTCCAGAACCTCAAGGTTCTTTCTGAATCAGACCCAGAACAGAACATCAGAACCGCTCCGTTGGATCTCTGTCACGTGGATCTCTCTCTTTAACTGGACCTGGAGCACCACCTGTCCTTGGTTACCATGGTAACCAGCACAGAGGAGAGCAGCGTCTGTCCCGTCACCATGGTGACAGAGAGGGATGCTGCAGCGATGCTCAATCATGGAGGACTCCGATCTGAAAGGTTTAATCTCAGCTTCTCCTGGAAAAGGTCCATTTCTGGTCCCTGAACTAATCCAGGAACACCGGATCCAGAACCACCTGAACCAGGACCACCTGTTCCAGAACCACCAAATCCAGAACCCTCTGAACCAGAACCACCTGATCCAGAACCACCTGATCCAGAACCACCTGTTCCAGAACCACCTGTTCCAGAACCACCTGATCCAGAACCACCTGATCCAGANACCTGATCCAGAACCACCTGATCCAGAACCACCTGTTCCAGAACCACCTGTTCCAGAACCACCTGATCCAGAACCACCTGATCCAGAACCACCTGATTCAGAACCACCTGATCTAGAACCACTGGATCCAGAATCATCTGATCCAGAACCATCTGATCAAGAACCCTCTGATCTAGAATAACCTGATCCAGAACCACCTGATCCAGAACTATCTGATCCAAAACCATCTGATCCAGAACCATCTTATCCAGAACCCTCTGATCTAGAATAACCTGATCAAGAACCACCTGATCCCGAACCCTCTGATCCAGAATCATCTGATCCAGAACCACCTGATCCAGAATAACCTGATCCAGAACCACCTGATCCAGAATAACCTGATCCAGAACCATCCGATCCAAAACCACCGGATCCAGAACCACCTGATCCAAAACAATCTGATCCAGAACCCTTTGACCCAGAACCCTCTGATCCAAAACCACCTGATCCAGAACCATCTGATCCAGAACCACCTGGCCCAAACTTCATGTCCCAGAATCATGGAGTCCAAACCCAAAAAAGGTTCTGGTTCTGTCATTCAAACTAACTTGAGTTCTGACAGAACCATTTGTGGTACCTGTCCCGGTCTTCAAGCTAACCCGAACACAAAGCTTTCTGATCCAAAACGTCATGTTCCTCAGACACCAGAACCACCGCATCCAAAAGCAGAACCATTTTATCCAGAACCCAGCAGAACCCAGGTTCAAGGCTTAGACTGGACTGATGACATGTTATGTTTGGACTTAACGAGTCACCGCAGCCTCAACCAAAACCGGTTCTGAACTGATTCAAATGGGCTCATGGAGTTCTGATTCAGAGTATACATATTCAAGACACGGTTTGGGTCAGAACCGTCCAGTCAAGGAGTCATGAAGGAGTGGCTTGGTCCCAGATGGAACGGGGGAGCTTCCCACTGCCCCTGAACGCACCGCCCCAGAGGCATGACATCACCCAACACAAAAGGAGGAAGGAGACTCGTCATGATGTCATTTTAGGGGCCGAGCCAAGAACCACGTCGGGCTGGAAGGATCCTGATCCAGCAGGAAGTCCAAGAAGCGTCTAACTTCCTGAAACTGGACTTTCAACCCCAAGTCAGAGAAGTGAGTGAGTATTCCAAGAGACGGGAAAACATTCCAGATCTTCAGGGACGGATCCTCCAGCAGCTGGAGCTGAACACACGCAGAGTTCTGCCAAGCAGACTGGTTCCGCCTGCAAGCCGAATACGAGCCGCTCCAGAATCTCAGAGCGAAATTTATGGTTAATGACAGAAAACTAAACCAGGTGATGGAATGAAAAGAACCGGATTAGAAAGACGGGATCAGCTTTTCTGACCAGAACACCTGAAACCAGCTGAAAGGTTCTGGATCTTCATCAGATTGGACCCAAGATCAACGGGATTCTGGTCCTGAAACATTACTGTTAACCACCAGCAGGTGGCGCCTGCAGCAGAGTTCCAACCAATCAGCTCCGAGTTCTGATTCTATCGGAGAACAGGAACTTTTTTCTTCTTAAAGGAAAAGTCCGGTTAGCAAGAAATAATCAATGGATCAATATTTATACGTAAAATACGTTTGCAGTGATTAATTTAGCGGTAATCATTAAAAAAATAAAACAATATAATTTTCGTGGCGATCACTGAGTCTGGGAGCGGCCATTTTTGCCTGAATATAGTAACCCCTCCCTCCCGCCATCTGCTATCTATTGTTAATGTCTAGTTTAATTTGTAATTAAAGGTTTATTTTTGTTTAAATTAAGTTTTGTATCATTTTTAAATATTTAATGGAGGAAGGAAAAGAAATATCAGCCTAAAGAATCTCCAGGTATAAATAAAAAAAATGGATATAAGATTTAATAACAAGAAAAAGAGAAATAATTTATTGAAACAAGCTGAACAACACTAATTTAATGGTAACAAGAAGGCAGTAGGTGGAGCGGCATCAACCAATCCGCCGTCGGCTCCTCAAAAACATCAAGCATCTGTGAAACAGGAAGTGCAGAGCGCTGACGCTGCAGCAAGCAGGAAGTGACATTCCCTAAGAGGAGACTCCTCTTCCTGTGTTGGGACGGTAAAAACAGCAACAGCTGAGAGACTGGGAAAAAAAACAGACTGGGAGGATTTCTGAGCTGCAGACGACCAATCAGCTTGATTGGAACCAATCCTAACGTCTATACACTGATTGGTTCTGGGACGTCCAGACAGCCAATCAGCTCCTAGATCTGATGATCAATAAATATCTGAAAATCGTTCAACTTTAAATTAGAGGAGAAGTTTGGAGAGAAACTGTTTGAACGACACTGTGTGTGTTTATGTGACCTATTTAGGACCGTCTGTGGTTCATTTACTAATCTTCTGAGGACTAACAGGCCTTATGGGGACCAAAGCCTGGTCCTAATGTGGCAGACCTCCATTTTAACGATAGAGTCAGGCTGTGTCTGAACGTCCGCCTAACCGCTATATAGGGCACTGTTTACAGGTAACGCCATTATAGACGAGCGTCTGAATGTGTACCATGAAAAGTAGCGATCATCCACGGTCACTAGACAAACAGATAAATCCCAGAATGCTTTGCGTGGAGAGCTCTCCTCCCAAAGCATTATAGGATTTTCTGTCACGTCGGCCTGCACTAACGAAGATGGTGCAGGCACCGTGTGTTGGAGGCGGGTCATGTGACCAACGGAGGAGCGAAAAGTAGTGATAATCTGTCTGAATGGTCAGTTAACTGAGTTCACTATAAAGTTCACTTTAAAGTCCCCGCTCTATATAGTGATGGAGGGACTAGGGGTTAGGGTGGACGTTCAGACACAGCCTCAGTTTAGAAGAATGAGGTGAATTAACTTTAGGTAAAGGTCAGGGTAAAGGTCAGGGTAAAGGTCAGG
>NW_015151205.1:169820-177348 GCF_000732505.1 Cyprinodon variegatus
CTGTTCTCACATTCTAGTGAGTTCAAAAACAGCCAGTGTGACTAAAACAGACATAATTTGGTGTAAAGTCTTAATATCGATAGAAATACCTGTACCTGTGTGAGTATTGTTTTGACATGAGGACCATTGTTCCTGTTTTACCGTTTTTGCATCCATTTGGGATGTGATCAGCCATTAAATGAACCTTTATGAGCAGTTATCAGTCCTACTGGATGGCTTCACGCCGCTCGTCCATAACCTTCCAGCAGGTTTCTTATGGCTGATAACATGCAGCTTATCATTGATAACAGCCGCTTTGGCCGCATCTAAAACCTTAAGTTTCACTTTCTATTTAAATACTTTATACTTTTTATCTACTTTATTTACAGACAAGCTTCTTAAAAACAACAACTGCCTTTTAAAGCTTTGCTTCCAGTGACAGGTTTCAGTCACACGGCTTTAATGTGGCGTTTAAAAACTGATTGTTCGATATGAGCGACATGCTAACCAATATTTTTTTTTTTTACAATACAGAAGGAACTACTAGATTTATGCTCAGATTACACATGAATGGGTTAGTTAATTCTGCGGCTAAAAATGACTTTAGGCTGAGATTCATTCAGTGATGCCTTCTAGTAGGAAGGAGGCACAATCTGAAGCCATAGGACTGATAAACACATGCAGAGAATTAGACTAAATTACATTTGTTTGCGTACAGTTTACAACAGTTGTAATGTAGTCGGTAATAACGGCCTTTTAATGGGATGATAACATCTGCAGAGGCTGAAGGACAAAATAGGGAGGACAGTTAAAGCTGAGGTGAGGAGGGGGTTTAGGTTAATGTCTGGGTAATCTAAGCTCTGCTAATGGTGAGGAATAAACTGGTAATGGTTAGGGTTAGGATGAAGTGGTTATGGTTAGGGTTAGGATGAACTGGTAATGGTTAGGGTTAGGATGAACTGCTAATGGTTAGGGTTAGGATGAACTGGTAATGGTTAGGGTTAGGATGAACTGGTAATGGTTAGGGTTAGGTCTATTGTTCGTGTTTGGGCTTAGAAAGGGCTTAAAACGACTGAAAATCAATGGGGGTAAACACCCGGTCCTCACAACATATAGCAAAATGAGGATGGGTTTGTGTGTGTGTTATTCTGAGGCTATAAACAGGTGGCGTTTTCTCTGCCGTAAAACCAGGAGATGCTGAGAGATAGAGCTCAGCTTAGAGCGGAAGTCTGCAGCCTGATCTGGGCCTCATCTCCACCAGCCTGCCTGAAGCTGCTCACAACCTCAGAGGAACTTCAGAGGGACCTCTGAGGAACCTCAGAGGGACTTTAGAGGAACCTCTGAGGAACCTCTGGGCCTGAAGCTGCTGTTTGCATTCAGTCCTACTGGCCCCCGGTTCCAACACTGGGTTAGTTTGAGGAACACGGTTCTGCCGTATTTACCAGGAAACAAAGGTCCAGATTATTCCCTGTGGTTGCTCCACCATGATGGCGGTTAGACATTTTCTTCTAACATCTCTCACTCTGACTGTCCTTGACTCGGTGCTTTAAACTGGTTTGCAGCAGGTCTCTTTAGATCCCAGCGAGTTCCTACACTCCCTGCTGAACCCCCCCCCCCATTGGTCAACCCGTCCTACCTTCTGATCCACGATGGAGCAGATGAGCTCTCGGACCGCCAACAGTGACATGTCTGTGGGGTCCAGGGTCACGGTCTCCCTGGTGAGCCCGATCTGCAGCATGAAGGAGACGCCCTGCAGAGACCCCCTGGAGTTGGTGGGACTGGGGGCCGTCTGGCTGCCGTCGGACAGCCGGCCGCAGACGGTGGTGGGTGGGCTGGGCGAAGGGGTGGGCGGAGCCTGGTGATGGGGGAGAACAGGACACGACCTCGGCGAGGGTAGGGAGGGCGGGGGGCTGTTATCGACCGACATCTTCTGCTGTCACAGAGAAAGATCTGGAAGGTGAGGAGAGCGATCAGCCGATGGTCATCCGTCCCCGCCGCTGTTCCCCTTCCTGACTGCTGGAATCCTGCATCATCTCCCAGCTAATCCCAGTTTAAGGAACCGTCAGATTTACTCAGGAGCCTCAGCTGTGGGTCGAACCGGACAGGTCAGCACTCAGAGCCCCTGAAGCAGGAAACACCAAGAACCCAGAGAGACATCATCAGAGACATCAACGGCTAACGCCTAATAACTCAGAGAACAGACGCCATATTTATGGCTGTGATGACGCTGGTTCTGGTCCATGATTACCAGCAGAGCAGGTTCTATTGCTGGAGGGACTTTAAATTCCTTCTTTCATCTGCAGAATATTGCAGAAATGAGAAACTAGTCCATGCATTTGTTACTTCAAGGCTGGACTATTGTAATTCTTTACTATCAGGAAGTCCACAAACTGCTGATCCAAAATGCTGCAGCCAGAGTCCTGATGAAAATGAAAAACAGAGATCATATCTCTCCTATCCTGGCTTCTCTTCATTGGCTTCCTGTTAAATCCAGAATAGAATTTAAAATCCTCCTTCTGAGGAATAAAGACCTGAATAACCAAGCTCCATCTCATCACCAAAAACTTTCTTTTTTGATAAAGTTTATAGTCAGAGTGGCTCGTTTTATCCTGAGCTATCTCTATAGCTACGCTGCTATAGGGTTAAGCTGCTTGAGGACATGGGGACCAGTTTTCCCCCCCTCTTTCTGCTTCAGTTCTTTCTGCATTGAAATGATGTGTTGGGAATCAGGGCTACAAAAGTAAACAGAAGTAATTTGAGTTTAATGAACTCTGGACTTAGATGAGTGATGATGGAGATTCCTGATGGGAACAGAGATCTGCAGCTTCGGAACATTAAACCAGACTAATGGGAACGGAGCTGACATGTTTACCTGAAGTTAGATTCATTTTGATTCAAACTGTCCTTTCTTATAAATATCAAAGTGATTTAAGCCTGTAAAATGGATCTGATCTGTCAAACACAGACGGTACGTTGATGGGATCTCGTTCTCTGAGTTTATAAGAACATTTTAGGTTTCCTTTCTTTCTACTAAACAAACTTTAAAATTGAAAAAATGTAATAAGACAGCTTTGGTTCGTCTGAGGCAGGATTAAGACAGACTAAATGTTTGTGAAAGATTTAAGAGCAATTCTCTGAAGCTCTGAAATATCTGGAAGGAAATGTTTTATTCTTTTCCACATTTCTTTTATGTTTCCATCAAAGAAGCTGATGTGTTAGAAAATGTTAGCTTGTCTTTTTACTGCGATGTGGTAAATATTTGAGAAAAAAGTGAAAAACGTTTAAAATCTACATAAGTGGGTTACTTCCTGCCAGCAGTCAGTTCCTTCATAAGCAGTTCATCACATTGAGCCAAAATAATAACGTCATCAGCTTAGATTTATTTCATTTTAGGAAGTTAAATCTGAAGGTTTTCTTATTCTGCATCTCACTGCTGTAATAAATGGAAATCCTGTCTGTTTAGGTGAAACCTGAGGACCGGTTTCAGCAGAACTGAGTTCCCTCATCAACAGTCCAGAATGAGGGAACCGGTTCCAGGATGATTCCCAGGATGATTCCCAGGATGATTCCCAGGATTATAGCAGACAGGCCGGGATGGATCCTGACTGGAGGATGTCTGGCAGCACAAACTTTCTAACCTTTCTATGCAACACATCAAAGGCGGGCTGCAGGTTTAGATTTTTCATCTAAACCATGAGAGCTTTCATTAAATAAAAAAAAGTCAGTGGCAGAACTCAGTCCTAACAACATCTGCAAACATCTGGGTCAGACAGCTGATTCTGAGTTCAATAGATAAATCCATTAATTTGAACAAACTCAACCAGAAACTGCAGCAGAACTCGGAATGCTTCAGTTTTAGAGAAGAAAAAGTTCAAACCTGCCTGATTTCACGGTTTCCATCCAGAACCGAACCCAGCGTGGACTTCTGGACCAGCCGGCTCCTGTACAGACGTCCGAAGCGAAAGGTTGGACCTGAACGGTCCGATTTCTCTGCGGAATAAAGCAGCGGATCCGAAGCGGATCTGAGGAAGAGACGATCTGCCTCAGTTACAGAAAGGAGAGGGCTCACTCTGAGCAAAGATCTGAGAGCAGACAGAGCGCTCACTCTGAGCAAAGATCTGAGAGCAGACAGAGCGCTCACTCTGAGCAAAGATCTGAGAGCAGACAGAGCGCTCACTCTGAGCAAAGATCCGAGTACAGACAGAGCGCTCACTCTGAGCAAAGATCCGAGAGCAGACAGAGCGCTCACTCTGAGCAAAGATCCGAGAGCAGACAGAGCGCTCACTCTGAGCAAAGATCCGAGTACAGACAGCGCGCTCACTCTGAGCAAAGATCTGAGAGCAGACAGAGCGCTCACTCTGAGCAAAGATCCGAGAGCAGACAGACGCTCACTCTGAGCAAAGATCCGAGTACTGACAGAGCGCTCACTCTGAGCAAAGATCCGAGTACAATTGCACATTATTAACATTTTTTTATATAATTTCCTCTAATTTCATATGCTCACTTTTTCCAACACATGCATGAGACTCACTATTTAGTTTAATAGACCATCTTTGTTCTGTTAAAGCTATAGTGGAGGATGTTCTTTCTCCAGGTGGATCATCTAAATAAGTGGGCCTCATCATTGTGGTTGATCATTTTTACTTACCGGTGGTGAGTCTGATGTAGTGGAAAAATTGCACATTTTCTTTTGGAAAGTAAGCTTGTATTAGCGATGCAAACAGCAACTATTAAACAGTGCATAAGGAGAAATGGGCTCTCGCACGGGTTTAATAGGGTGCAGGGTTGAGACTATGCATTGTTTTTTAACATTGGAGAGGGCAGGCATTTTCAAAACATTTGTGAAAATCCTCCACTATACTTTTCACCCTGAAACATTTTTGCAGTTTAGCTCGTTGTCACCATCTTTTGGTAAAAATACAGCATTACATCCAACTGAACGTCAAAAAAGAAAAGCAAGATAATAATTAAACCTGTCATAGTCGTTTTGACAGCGTTGAATTTGAATTAACATATTAAACTTTTAGAAACCGTTTTATAAAATCTACTGAATTCATTTTCTTATTGATACATGCTCGACTGCAAAAGAAAGAAAGCAAGACGAATAATCATGTTTGTGTTCATTCATTCGTTCCCATGCTTAATCATAATAAAATATCCTCTCCAAAGTCATTTTTATTTCAGCAAAGTTTTCCTCAGACTTTTCCCACTGAATAAGACAAAACAGAAATAAATAAACACTTTGAGACAATTGTTGGTTCCCTTCATTTAAAAAAAACAAACAAAAAACACTGACATAACTTGATTCGGACATAAAAACTAATATTTATTTTTAAATGAACAAATTTAAATTTTTTTCAATAATTTTTCAACAGAATGATTTAAAAAATAAACTCATCAAATAGACCTGGACAAAACAGATGGTAACTTTAACATAATGTTTAGTTGTCCAGCCTTTAGAGTCAATCTCTGGTTCCGGTTCCTGTCACTCAGCCCTCTGCTCCTCCCAGCAGCTGTTCTGCTCCCCTCATCATCAGCAAACGGCTCCATGAACCTCAGCTTTAAAAACTGCCTTTTCCGTACGGCCTGTTTCCGCTCCTTCCAAAGATGTTCAGTAGGTTAGTGTTCATAGAAGAGATGATGTGATAGTCTTTATCTTTGATTCAGTTTAAATTCTGTTTATTTCTATTTCTCCAATTCAAACACATGTCATCTCGGGTCACTTTAAAGAGAAAATTCAACCAGATCATCCAGTCAGATTGATTCAAAGTTTTCTATCCAAGGCTCTGAGCCAGCTCCCATGTCAGAGGATGAAGAGAGCACATCCAGTTAGTCACAGTCAGAGAAACAGGACTACACTGGAAAACAGGCCAAGCTCCAACATCTAGAAACAAAGGTGTTGATGGCAGCAGCACAGCTGATATTTCTCTCCAGGATGGAGTCACAGCCAAACAGGAACAGACCAGATGAAGCTACTATGAGAAAAAGCAGAGAGAGCAGAACGTTAGAGATTGAACTAACAGATTCTGCAGAGTGGGAGAATAGAGATAGAATGAAGCAGAATGATGAAAAAGGGGTCCCTATGTCCTCCAGCAGTCTAAGCCTATAGCAGCAGAACTATAGAGATAGATCAGGATAACCTGAGCCACTCTAACTAGAAGCTTTATCAAAAAGGAAAGTTTTAAGCCTAGCCTTAAAAGTAGACAATAACATGAGAACTCTTTCTTTCTTTTCCTCTGGTCCATGTTAAGTGCGGTATACACCATGTCACCGAACAGCACAGTGAATATCTGTAGCCTTATATATAAGCCCACTGACTGGTTACTAGACTGTAGACATTTATGATGCTAATTAGTGGACACACCTGGATTAAACATGTTCCTTTGGTGGGGGTGGGGGGGAGGATGTATAATATCTCTATCATATTGTTTAATAATGCCACAGTGATCTTCATTCGTTCATTTTAGGTTTTTGCTTTTTGTGTTTGTTTATATTAACTGTATATCTATGTGTTGCACCTCATCAATAAAACTAGTTAATGTGTAAAAAAAATAAAAAATACTTCACAATAAATTATTCCTAATTCTCAGAAAAAAATCCAACCATTAGGCCATACTAGGCAGCTGCCTAAGACATAAGACTCTGTTTCCATGTATGGTTAATACAACTATTCCTTATTTGTGCACATTAATTATGTATTTTATAAAAATAAAAATGGAGAACAGATAAGCAGATCATGGCATGTTGAACTGCAGCTGGTGTTTCTGCCAGCAGATGGCAGTGTTTCTGCTCCAATCTGCTTCAGTTCAGGTTTGATGAAGGTGGGGAGACCAGTCAGAACCAGAACCGGGATCAACTGGGGAGATGTGGACTGAGGTCTGGGTCCAGGTAAGGAGAAAAAACAGAAACGGAAAATAAAGTAAAACTAGAGGGATCAAAGAGTAAAGCGGCATTTTAGAAGATTTTTTTTTTTGTTTAGAACAAAAATCCTTCAGAAAACCCAAAAACTAAACAGGGTTTAACAGAAGTGGTTCAAAATGGTTTGTTTACATCGAACAACTGACTGGGATCGATGGGTGTCACGTGACTAGAGGAAAGAGCAAAGGGGCGTGTCTACTCGCTGTAAGGTGACACCCAATCAGCGCGCGGCTGGGTGAGCATTAGGAAGGCAGCAGCGGAGCGGAGGGGCTGATTGCTGCTGATTGCTGCTCCAACCTCTGAGCAAACCGTTGATGGACTTTCCTCCGAACCCACAACCTCTACTCACAGTTTAATGGGCTTTATGGTCCCAGAGCGGCGGGGAAAGTTCTGACCCAGTTCACCTGAACTTTACCTGAACTTTAATCTGAAGTTTAGACTGTTTGAAAAGGAGAAACATCGACTGGAGCGGCTCCACGAACCTCCACAGGACTGCTTTTAATATCCGGACTCTAAGTGGAAATTTCTGGAGTGGATTTGGAGCAGAAGATGCCAGAGTAGAAGGTCTGAACCCTGCCTGATCCAGCCTGGTTCAGCAGACCTGCTCAGGAAGTCATGGAGGCGGTCAGCG
>NW_015151205.1:180243-185454 GCF_000732505.1 Cyprinodon variegatus
TTTGGGTCAAAGGAGGTTCTACCTCTTGGTTGTTCTGGTTCTGTTGGTTTTTACTTTGGACTCTGACCTTTAAGGAGGCGTTGCGTTATTATTGGTACCAATCAGGTTCTGCTCATGAGAGCAGAGCAGAGAACACTGATAATCCATCAGAACCAGAACATCTGCTGAAGGTTGGAGTCCAGAAGAACTAATATTTTCTACCACAGTATGAATGTCACCGATTCTGCTGGTTCTGAAGAGAGAGAACCAGATGGACCCTATGGTTCCTGCCCGTCTCGGACCGCTGTGTTTCTCTCCCCGTCCATTCAGGCTGGAATAGTTCCCAGACTAAAATCCAGTTCTTCCAGTAATCCTCCCAGTTCCTTCTCCCAACACTTAAAGCCCTTTCTACAAGGAGGAAACCAACCCTGGGAGGTTCTGGGAGGTTTTGGGAGGTTCTGGGGGATTTTGGGAGGTTCTGGGAGGTTCTGGGAGGTTTTGGGAGGTTCTGGAGGGTTCTGGGAGGTTCTGGGAGGTTCTGTCAGTCTCCCTGTTCTGCAGAACCATGGCAGCTCTTCTACTTGCTCTGGTTTTGGACACAGACGGTTCTGATCCAATGAGTTCAGAACCTGTGGTGGCTGATCTTAGTTGAGCCCAAAGAACCGCTGCCTGGTGCCCATTCCTCCTTCAGCTTTCGGATCAGGACCTCCAGCTGTGTTCTGGAAGCTTTTGGGCCGGTGGAGGAAGTGGTTCCGGTCGTTTCCGGACCTTTCTGCAGGGACGTGTTCAGGCTGAGCCTCCTGCTGCGGCTCTCAGCTTTGCATCTTATTTGGATGCTGAAAAACACAAATGACCTGCAGAAGTTTTCAGGGTGGAACCAGAAGTTCTGAGCAGCGGCTAACAGGCCCGTCTGGAAGGAGACTCCAGGTCCAGCTGTGGGCCCGGTCCACTCCAGCTGTTTTTATTTTTAATTCTTCACAAACTGAGCGAATATTTAAATCCTAATGATGCTGCGTTTCTCCTAAAACATCTAGTCCAGCCATGTTCCGCCCACCTTCAGAGTCAAGCGTTTCTATTGGTCCAACCGACAGGAAGTGAGGAGCTCCTTCATAATAACAAGTTAGATTTATTATAAGAAATGTACATTTGATTATGATTATGAAAAAAAGGACAGGGGGGGGGGGGCAAATTTGACTCTATTTCTATAGCTCCAATTCACATCATGTCATCTGAGGTCACTTTATAGATCTAGATCATCCAGTCAGATTGATTCAAAGTTTTCTATCTAAGGAAAACCAGCTGATTGCATCGACTCATTGACTCTTCAGCAATCCCTCACACTAAGCATGCTTGTAGCGACAGTGGAGAGGAAAAACTCCCTTTGAACAGGAAGAAACCTCCAGCAGAACCAGGCTCAGTGTGAGCGGCCATCTGCTGAGGCCCACTGGGGTTCAAGGAGACAGAAGCAGACATAGAAAAAGAAGCATAGATACAAAAGGCAACTGTCAACCAGCTCCACAGGCGGCCCCGTCCAGGAAACACACAGCCAGGCAGACGAGCTCCGAGCCAGCTCCCATGTCAGAGGATGAAGAGAGCACATCCAGTTAGTCACAGTCAGAGAAACAGGACTACACTGGAAAACAGGCCAAGCTCCAACATCTAGAAACAAAGGTGTTGATGGCAGCAGCACAGCTGATATTTCTCTCCAGGATGGAGTCACAGCCAAACAGGAACAGACCAGATGAAGCTACTATGAGAAAAAGCAGAGAGAGCAGAACGTTAGAGATTGAACTAACAGATTCTGCAGAGTGGGAGAATAGAGATAGAATGAAGCAGAATGATGAAAAAGGGGTCCCTATGTCCTCCAGCAGTCTAAGCCTATAGCAGCAGAACTATAGAGATAGCTCATCTGCTCCAATGTTACATAAGGTTCTGTTTGTCCCTTACTGCTGTGGTGCCAGGACTCCAACCGGACCCACGGATCAACAGAACATCCTAGAACAGCGGAGCTAGATCCGCTGTTCCCGACGTGGAACTGGAAGAGCTGCTGGCGCTGAAGCTCCGACATGTTCAGACGGGTCCGCATTCTTCTGGTTCCCTGACAGGTGCAGGAACACCTCAGCTGACGACCCGACAGGTTTAACGCCCCGGAGGCACGGCGCCGCCGTTACAGAAACTCCATCAGGAGGGAGCGGAACCCGCTGCGACCTGCCAGTTCTGGTTCTGACCCGAAACTAAACGAACCAGTGGTTCTGATGGTTGATCCCTTCGATCAGCCGACCTGCCAGAGAAACCAGACATGATCCGGACCGAAGCGGGTCGGTTCCTGTTGGTTCGGGTCTGGAGGAAATCCTGCTTCCTCCTGGACAGGGCCCGGCCCGCCAGATGGTTCTGTTGGAGCTATGAATAGCCCTCAGGGCGGATCAGAAACCTTCAAACGACCCGTTCTGCTCCGACCCGTTTACTGGAACAGTAGAACCACCTCCTGGACCCAAATGGGATCGTTCAGTCCATCGGGTCTGCGTTCAGCGGTGCGGTGCCGAACCGCTGAACGCAGACACTGGTTCCAATCAGATCAGGTGGTTCTGGTGTTTGTCCTGCTGGTTCTGATCCAAACACAGAATATGGATCCATCGTTAAACGAAAGGTTTCAGTTCAAGTTCCTCCAGAACCGGATCCCATCAGTACCGACAGAACATCCCACAGGAACCTGCGGCCCAGAGACGTCCAGAACCAAATGGATCAGGCCTCTGCAGCCCAACAGAACCAGCCAGAATGTTCTGGACCCGGAGAGGTCCGCTGGTGACAGATGTTCTGCTTGTTTCGGTTCTGGTCGCTTTCTTCCGGTTCATTAAACAGGTTCTACAGTCAGAACCTGCTACCGGTTCTGGTCCAGAAACCGGAATATTCTGTGAATTTCTGCTCAGTTTTCCTCCAGTGGTTCTTGGTGGGTTCTGGTTCTGGGATCTGGACCTTAGCTTCAAGGAGTCAGAACCGGTTCCAACCGGTTCCTCCTCTGCAGACGAACTTCTGGGTTTTTCAGAACTTTGAGGAAAACAAGCAGCTGATTAGAAACGTCTGGACTGGAAATGGTTCTGATCCGAGATGAAACGGTGGTTCTGTTCTG
This sequence comes from Cyprinodon variegatus, assembly GCF_000732505.1. Classification (NCBI taxonomy): domain Eukaryota; kingdom Metazoa; phylum Chordata; class Actinopteri; order Cyprinodontiformes; family Cyprinodontidae; genus Cyprinodon; species Cyprinodon variegatus. The sequence goes on from NW_015151205.1 coordinate 183,350, forward strand.
GTTCTGGTGTCGTTTTATATTCATTCAAATTGTTTCCAAAATTCTGCAGAACTTTTCTTTTTCTGAATCAATTTACTTTAAAAACCGGGTTCTTCCAGAACCGTCTAAGTGGGTCAGTTTGATCCTGAAGGTCAGACTCTGCAGGAAGGAGGCGGGGTCAGAACGGGCCGGTTCCCCTCCCTGTCGGTCTGCAGGGAATCCCGGTCGACCATCTGTTGACCCGCTTTAACGACCGGACCAGTTGTTCTCACAGCAGCGACCCGGTGGAACCATTTGGCGCCGGTCGGCCTCCAGCTGAGCGGCTGCTGGATGTTGACTGAGACCAGTTCTGGTTCTGGTTCTGCTTTCTGGTGTTTAAGCTGCGGTTCTGGTGCCGTTTGTGTGGTTCTGTTGATCCGAGCGGATCCGGGTCTCACGGGTCAGAACAGGAGGATCTGGGAACTCTTTCTGGAGCTTTATTGATCCCTGCTGCTGACGGGGTCAGAGGTCAGAGTTTAGGGTCGGGCTCAGAACGGCGCCACAGAACCAGCCGGCGTCTCCCTGAGAGACAGAGCAGCTGGATCATCGGGTTCTGGATGGATGGCAGAACCAGTCAAAGCGGGTTTATGGGCCAGCCTCCGGTCTCTGTCGGCCGGACCGGACCGAGCTCTAAGGTCCGGTTCTGCTGCAGGAACAGAAGGTTCTGGGCAGGTCCAACAGTTATCACCCGCTCAGAACCCAGACCCCCAGTGTCAGGCTCAGGGTGGGAGCTGCTGTTGGGTCTCTAGCTCCGCCCTCTTCTGGTTCTGGATCCTCGTGATTCTCCTCATGCAGCAGGAAGCAGGAAAACAGCAGGATTTATTCCAGAAACATTCCAGTCTAGAGCTGCAACTAACGATTATTTAGCAAATCCATTAATCTGTCGATTATTTTTCCGATTTATCAATTAATAATTGGACGGCCGAAGGTTCCTTAAAGAGGACTTTAATGAAATTAAACCAGCTGAAACTAAAACTTTCCCACTGGAGGATAGAGCAGATTAATAGATGAAAATGTTTTTTTCATCTTAAATGCAAAATGTTTACAATTTTTTTTAAAATCTTGTTTACAATTCCTGCTCTAAGTGGGTCGCTCTGTCAGCTAATGGCATATTTTACAATCTCTATACTCCAGTTAACAATTAAATTATTTAAATTCAGTTTATTTCTATAGCTCCAATTCACATCATGTCATCTCAGGTCGTTTTACAATTTAACCGGATCATCCAGTCCTCCAGCAGTCTAAGCCTATAGCAGCAGAAATTCAGAAAATATCTCAGGATAAATTAAGTATTTTAGATGAGGTATAAGAAAGGTAGAACCGACTCGATTACTAAATTAGTTGATGATTATTTCAATAATCAATTAATCCAGTTCACTGTTTCAGCCCTATTCTCATGCATGAAGCTTGTTTGGCATCCAACCTGTAGGAATCTCCTGGTATTGCTGAAGGTTGGACAGAGATTGGATGAACTAGAATGAGAGGAAGTCCTTATATGGGTAAAGGTACCAATGGGTTTTAAACCTTGTTGTTTAGGCTTGGAGCAGCTTTGAAGTGAAGGAACCAGCAAAAAACCACATTAAAAATGTGTTGAATGATGGTTTGGGTCCAGGTTGGCCCTGGTTCTGTTGGGCGGGGCATGATGGGGTTAATATTGACTCTGTAGCGGTTTGCTCCCAGAGCTGAAGTGGATCAGAAAGAGAAACTCTGGTTGGTTTCAGTCAGAATCCGGATCGGGGAACATCAAATCATCAGAACTCATCGTTCAGAGGTTTGGACCTCCTGCTCCAGGTGGTTCTGCTGTCTTAAAGCTCCATGTCTCCTCTGTCTCAGGTCTGGACGACTGTCTGCAGCAGTACATCCCGTCCTTCCAGCAGCAGCAGGTGGACGGCGAGAAGCTGCTGAGGATGAGCCACCAGGAGCTGCTGGCGCTGGGCATGGCGCGGGTCGGACACCAGGAGCTGCTTCTGGAGGCTGTGGACCTGCTCTGCTCTCTGGTTGGTACCGTGTGTGTGTGATGAAGATGAGGATGAAGATGAGGATGGTGGAAGAGCTGAGAATCAGCAGAGTTCTGATCCAGTTGATCC
>NW_015151205.1:186064-189824 GCF_000732505.1 Cyprinodon variegatus
TCTGTCCATAGCGTTCCTTGACAGCGTCGTTTCTAAGTCACCAATTTAGTGCTACTTGGTCCCAATGGAATTTCCCATTGGGAACCTGCTAGCACTAAGATGCTAACTGGTTAGCAAGATGCTTCCAACAAACCGGCCACAACCAAACTTGCTTACGAACCTTCCACCACAACAATCCCGCCCCCTTGATAAACGACCAATCACATTCACTTTATTCACTCGTGTAAAGTCTGGAGAATTTGGAACTGCAACCATTGGAACAGCCGCTTCCCTACGACTTAAAAAAAAAAAAAAGATTTTATTCGCACTGAAATGTGAAAATTTACTTGGTTTTAATATTTTATTAGCAGTTGGAGGGAAAGATAAAAATAAATTTTGTTCTGTTACTGCTCCATGCAAAGATCATGTTCTGTAAATGGAAATAATAAAATAATAAATTTCTTGCTGTTTTTTTTTTTAACATTTAAAAAAATAATAATTTTAACGTTAGATTTCAAAGTTTTATTTTCTCAGATTTTTATCTATTTTTTATTCTGTTGCTAAATTGCACTTAACTAATTAGAAATAATACAATCTGAGAAAACAGCAAATTTATTCTCTGAACTTAATTTTTTTTTTTTTTCACAGCAAATTTATTCTCTGAACTTAATTTTTTTTTTTTTTCGATTGAAAGTTTTTAATTTTTTCCATTTTTTTTTCCGGGATTAAATATTTTTTTCAAATTTGCATTGACAGAATGCGTCTTTTGCTTTCAACAATAATGGAAATAAATTCACTCCATAAAAATCTCTTAAGTTTAGGACTGAAGGAAAACAAATTAGTGACATTTAAAATAAACTTCATCTGATTTTCTCTTTTTCCGTCTGATAAAATGTTTTAAACTCTGTTATTTTTTTCTCCTAAAGGCTTTAAGCTCATTTCTGTCATTTTCTCCAATCAAGTGAGAATTAAAAAATAAAAGTTTCTTTATTTGAATTATGCTAAAACATTTTATTAGATCTTTTTAACTAATTATTTAAAAAATTATTTTCTAAGTTATTGTAATAACCCTACACCTTTTAAAACTCTAGATCTGTGTGTCTAGAATCAGCTGTAGCTGATCTGTGAGGGAGGATTGCTTAGAGTTTTATTTACTGAGTAAACTTGTCTGTTTACAGCTGAATCTGCAGCAACGTGTTGATCTGAGGAACCTTTAACATGTTTATCTGTTTTAGGACGAGATGCTTTGCTTGAACTTTAGTTAGAGGAATGTTTGCTTCAGATAAATTCCTACGGTTTATCATCTCTCAGCGCGCCGCCGCCGCCTCTCATGAGAGTAAACCTCCCACTCAGGGATTCTTTCCGGTAACGAACGTTATTCTATTAGTCATCATTCAGGTTTTTCTGCCGTCTTCATCCAAAGCTTGTTCTGCTCTGCATCACTCAGCTTCTCTGCTGCCTTTAGGGAGGAAATTAAACAGATAAATCTATGGTGAAATAATCTAAAATAAAAATAGTCCATTAATAATTAAACATTCCGTTTAAAATATTAAATATCGGCTCATTTTTACAAATAAATCCGAGCGGTTAATATATTTCAACATGTTTTTTTAAAGTAATTTATTTCCTTTTTGGTGATAATAGTGAATTTAGAGTAAAAGAAAAGCAGGAAGACTTTTTTTGCTCGGGGAGAATCAACCAATCAGACATCAGGGTTTCTCTGGAAGCCTCACTAGTCCCGCCCATTGAGTTTTAATAAATAAAGTTGACGCTTTAAATTATTTTATAATAAGTTGCAATAATATTCTAACTAAATAAAGATGGAAATAATTAAATGAAACGTATACTTACATGAATTTATTATGAAATGACTTTAATTATAAATTTAATTATTTAATGGCACATTGATTTATTAAATTTTGTTCCTTTTAGCCCTCCGTAGGCCTTGGTGTTCTCCTATGTTTAGTTTCCAGGTAGAAACGCGGCAGGTAGACATCATTTTCTAAACGGCAGCACTGAGCTTCTAGAAAGTGCTTTGTGCTGCACGGATTGTGCAACCCTCGTACACAAGACAGAAAAAGTATCTTTTTTTTTTTTATCGCCTTCATGTCTTGGGGGCGGAGCCAGTGCTGGATAAATGCAGAACAACAGAGACGTGTCTGATTGTTTTCCAGCTGAAAGAAGAAATCTTTTTTTTTTTTTACCGTTTTAACTGACATGTCTTCTTCTGAGCTCTGGTTTCATCTGATCAGGGTTTTTTTTCTGAAAAGGTCCGGTCTAACCCAGCGTCTGGTTCTGAGCTCGTTAGGTTTCTGTCAAATCGGACCTGAAACAATCAGAGGTCTGCTGCGTGCGTTCCACATGGATTTCCTGTTGGACTCGGCCAGCAGGAAACAGATGGGGCCCCTCCCTGCCGTTGGAGAGGCCCCCCACCCCTCTGCACGTCACTGGACCTCCATCCTGGAAGCTTCAGGCTGTCCTGATGTTCCTGCTGCTCCGCTGGACTTTTTCAGTCCGTCGGACCATCAGAACACCTGAAGCGTTCAGAAGCGGGTGGACCTCATCAGAAGGTCTACGCAGTGAGAAGATCGGACCGTTCACGACATCCGGCGGTTCTGCCCAACGTTCAGCTTTAATTGGAACAAAAACAAACCCCCTGATTTGGCCGCCACTGTCCGTCCAATCAGCTGTCTCCAACCCGGTCACCTGTCCTTGTTTCCCAACAGAACCACGGCGTGGAGTCCGACTGTCTGAAGACCCTGGTGGGTAAAATGAGGACGGCGCATCACAACCTGAGCAGCGCCGTGGCGCAGCGCAGGAAGAACCCGGCCTACCAGAACAAGAGCTCCCATCAGCCCTCCAACGAGTTCCTGAGCGCCGTGGTGGAGCTGATCGCCGCCGCCAAGAGTCTGCTGGCCTGGTTGGACAGGTGAGTCTATAGAGGACACACCTTAGTCAGCTTTAGACTCTCCATCACCTTCAGCGTCCTGCTTCTACTGTCTCTAGTTACTTCCTGGGTCAGTCGTAGCGTCTCCGCCGCCTTCAACGCTTCAGGCTTTTCCGATCCAACGCTGTGCTCCTCAGTTCTCCTCCTGAGCTCCTGCTGTGGCTCCTTAGCGCCACGGGGACACGTTACCTTTGCAGATTGTCTGCTGCAATCTCGTAGAAACGCCCCCCCCCCCACTGCTATGTCATTATAAACAGCGGTTTCTAAGGTAACGCAAACATAAAGCTTGATGACGTTTCTGTCGGTAAATCCCTGAAATCCCGAAACATTGGAGCTTTAAATGCTCGTTGAAATTGTCCGATAGTTTCTGACATATTACCGCCCCCTCATCATCTGTAAGAACCAGCGGGAAAGGTCCGATGTTTCGGATCCTGCGAAGTCCGGCTGGCTGGGGATCCGTATGAACTGGTTAGCTTCTGGTTAGAAGTTTGATCCAATCGGTTTCCTCCGAGGCCTCAGAGTAAAACCGGATCCCTGCAGCCGAGACGACGAGTCGGTCGACAGCAACAGTTGAGACAGAAACACAAACATCTGACTGATATGGGCCGGTTGTCATGGTGACGGCTTGTTTTCTTCTGGAGGAATCTCCCAAACATCCCAGTCATGAAACCTAGATGACGCTGCTGGTTTAAACCCAGTAAGGAAACATCAACATGTGTTCCTGTGACTGTCAGACAAACCTTCAACCAGACGTGTTCCTCTGCTGCTCTTCTGCTTCCCTCCCAGGTGAGGAGGCCGCCTGCAGCTGGACTCTCAGGTAAATTACATTCCTGA
>NW_015151205.1:190061-190798 GCF_000732505.1 Cyprinodon variegatus
TACAAGCATGCTTGGTGTGAGGGATTGCTGAAGAGTCAATGAGTCGATGCAATCAGCTGGTTTTCCTTAGATAGAAAACTTTGAATCAATCTGACTGGATGATCTGGTTGATCTAGATCTATAAAGTGACCTGAGATGACATGATGTGAATTGGAGCTATAGAAATAAACTTAATAGAATAAAATATACTCTTCAGGCTCATAGCTAGTCCTCTAATAGAGTGGAGGAGATTCCCAGTCCAATATAGTCTAAAAATGGGCGCCTACTCTGTAAAACTGGTCTTTGCTGTGATGTATGACATTGGTTAGATATTCCAGAGGGATTAGTTCAAAAATAATTTTACACCAACCGCAGACAGAAGGAATTTTTTGTCTCTGACCGTCTGCAGAAGAATATTTTTTCTGGCAGCAAAGGTTAAGATAAAGAACAGTTTTTTGTTGGCTGCTGTTTGCAGACAGGCACTCGGCAGACATCAAAGATCCATGTAAATTAATATGAACAATTTTCACCATTTCACTTATAATTTTAGCCCAGTATCTTAAACGGATTCTTTTAATGCACTAAATGTTTAATACAGGTATGATTCTTCTCTAAATGCACGAAATGATTCTTCTCTAAATGCACGAAATGATTCTTCTCTAAATGCACGAAACGATTCTTCTCTAAATGCACGAAATGATTCTTCTCTAAATGCACGAAACGATTCTTCTCTAAATGCACGAAATGATTCTTCTCTA
>NW_015151205.1:192120-195766 GCF_000732505.1 Cyprinodon variegatus
GAAACGATTCTTCTCTAAATGCAAGAGAAATGATTCTTCTCTGAATTGAAATGATTTTTGGTAAATACATAAACTGGTTCTTTACTAAACACATGAAGTGATTCGTTGTTAGAACAGGCAGGCATCAGAATGAAATGTTCAGATCCTGAACGTGTGCAGATCTTTGGTGGCTGAAGGAGATATTCAGGCTGCCTGACATGTTCAGGAATGTTTTAAAAGAGTCTCCGTCTGAACGTTCCTCATGGAACCACTCAGATCTCATCAGTAATCGGTTATTTTAGACACAGATTGGGGTGTTTTGGTGGCAGTTGAAGTGATTTATCCGGAGATGAACTGTCGTTATGACACGGATCTTGTTTTTCAGGTCTCCTCTGACGGGCTCCGGCGACTTCACGTCCACCCGAGGAAGGATCATCCAGCTGTGCCTTGAGCTGACCTCCACCGTGCAGAAGGTCAGTGATGTCCGCCGCCCTGAACACGCAGCAGACGGCTTCTGTTTACAGCAGCTAATGATGAAAGCTGTGTAAACAGGAAAGGTCTTAGATTTGACCCCGTGATGTTTGCTTCTCCGCATGCTTTATTCCCGCTGCTCCAGCGTTCAGTTTGAAGCAGCTTTCCACCCCCCTCCCCTCTCCCAGCGGCGGTTTGGATATTTACTGCTCCGCGTCGCCTCCCTGCATGTCTCTGCAGACATCTGGGAGGCGTCTCCGGCCTGCGCCGTCATGCAATCATCCTGTCAGCCCGTTTACAGCCAGCTGTTATTTTTCCAACCGCGGGAAGAGCCCTCCGTGTCTCCAGGAGGCCACCGTGGTCTCCGCCTTCTGCTTTCACTCTCCTAAAGGCTGTTATTTCTCAAATATTTGTTTTCCCAACGACAATTTGCTCCTCTTCCTCCTGCCAACCTCCAACATTTCCAGCTTTGGAGAAGGAGAGTTCTGTGGCTGCTGACGGCTGCTCCTCCTCACCATGTCCTAAAAACTGCATCTGTGAGCTTCCTGCGCTCCAGAGAAAACAGTCAGAGGAGATAAACTCCTGCAGGGTCATCTCCCTCCCTGGTGATTTCTGGTTCTGTTAGAACAGTTCTGGGATTGTTTGTTTGTCTGATGGATGTTTCTCTGACTGCAGGACTGCACCATGTACGAGATGGAGGAGAAGATTCTGGAGGTGGTGAGTAAAACCTTCTCCTGTCTGCTCCTGAGCCAAAGCGCACGCTCTTCCTTTTCCTGAATGAATTGTTTGTTCAGGCCTGGAACGTCCGCTTGCTGTCTTAGATAACGCTTCCTGCAGGACGTTCCCTGAGAACAGGAACCTTCACCTTGCGGAAACGGCCGCAGCTTTTCTGTGATGCAGAGGTGAAGCTCAGAGAAACTGGGCTCAGAACCAGAGAGGGTTCTTCTGGATTTGCTTTGGGGTTGGTTTTGGATTAGGAGGACGGATCAGTCTGCCCCCTGTCTGTCAGCAGCTGTACTGCAGCACAAACCTCCTGGATGCAGCTGTGGAAGATGTTTCCTTTAAATGATGATTCAGTCGTTCCTGAAAGAGAGAAAATCAGCATCTGATGTGAGGTTGGCGTCTCCAGAGGACACGTTTTTTTCAGGAACTTCTTTTTTTATTGATAGTCTTCAGGTTTCCTTCTGTAACTGAGCAGGAAATTCTCTTCCATTGTTGTTAAGAACAAAGAACACACTTTAATAAAAACTTAACTTTACTGTTTCTTAAAGGTATAGTGGAAGATTTTCGTAAATCTTTGAAAAGGATCAGCCCTCTTCACTTAAAATAAAATAAATGCCCATGCACCGCCCTGTACCTGGTCCAGAGACCGAACGCCTATTAAACGCGTGTGAGTCGTGCACGAGGAGAAACGGGCTCGTGCACGCTGCGTTTGCGTCGTTTATACAAGCTGACTTTCCATAAGGAGATTTGCAATTTTTTCCACCATGTCCGACTCACCAGCGGTCAGTGAAATGGGGAGGAGCATGTAGGACGCATCACCAGAATTCGATTTTTATTTTTATTAATGAATTTTTATTTGCATTTATGAAAGTTGGAATTTTATTTAATTTTTCAAGCTTGATCATTTTTGTTGCTTAAAGTGAAGAGAATCTGATCTATGAAACACAATTTGAAAAGATTGCAATTTGTTAAATCTGAACAAAACAATTTAAAGAATAAGTTTGGAAGTCTGACGCCATGTTTCTAAAGGCTGCTCCCCTTCAGGCTGCAGCAGACCTCCTGCCTCCATTAGAGGAGTTCCAGTATCCTGGGCTCCTGTTCATAGGAGCAAAGCTCTGATTTAGCGCTCGCTCTACCTTCCTACCCTCACCTGTGGTCATTAATCTGGATCAGAACCCAAAGAACCAGATCCTGGATCCAAGCCTCCTCTGCAGGGAGGAGCTCGGTCATCAGGGAGCTGCTTCTCCTCCACATCCAGAGGAGTCAGCTGAGGAGGATCAGGCATCTTTATCTGATGGTCGCCTCCCTCTGAGGGGTTCCAGGCACGTCCCGCCAGGAGGAGGACCAGGACTCCATAGACCCTGGTCTAAAGAACTGGCTCTGAAGAACCGGTTCTGGATGAAGTGGGAGACAAGGACACAATCTTTTGAAAAATATATAGAATTTGAGAGAAAGGAAAAAAAGAAAAGGTACAATTTAAAAAAAAGAAATATTCAAATTAAATTTGGAAAACTGCAAAAACTATCTAGAAATATGTAAAAATGTCTTAAATTAAGTGTATTTACCCTCAAATCCAGTAGATGTTTTGTCTAATTTCAATTTCCACAATGTTTTCTGCAAAAATACTAGAAATAAATTCACTCCATAGGGAGGCAACCCGACCATGACGGAGCCCCCTCCGTGTTTCAGGTTTACAGGCTATAAAGGACGTTCTGTAGAAGCTCCGCCCCTTCCTCTCGCACCTTGTTGTGTCCAGTTGATGCTAGGCGTTTAGTTAGGAGCAGGTTGGTCTCTAGCAGGTCCAGGTCACCTCCAGGTCCAGACCTGAACTGGATCTGGGTCTAATTCCTCTGGTTCTGCTGGTAGAAGGTTTGATCTTCTGGCTCTGAGGTAACGTTTGACCTTCTGCCATGTTTCAGTCTCAGGCTCTGAACGCCGTCTGTGAGAAGACCGTCCAGGCCGCCGCCGTCCCCTCAACGGCGGAGACGTCCTGCCTGGAGGAGGTCCTCATCACCGACGTGAAGCCTGGAGAAGGACTGGTGAGTTCTGATCAGGGAGGTTCCTGCTCCGCTCAGTGAGGAACACATTCACAAAGCAGAACCTCAAATCTTCGCCGCTCTCTGATCTTCCAGGGAATCTACATCAAATCCACCTACGATGGACTCCACGTCATCACAGGAACCACAGAGAACGTGAGTCCGCTGGAAAATCCTGTCAGAACCAGAACCGCTGTGAAACTCTGACATGTGGTGGTTCTGCCTCCGTTCAGTCTCCTGCAGATAAAACCCAGAGGATCCACGCTGGAGATGAAGTCATCCAGGTCAACAAGCAGACTGTGGTGAGTCCAAACCCATGGGAGCAACATGGTGGGACCAGAACCTGGAGGAGATGCAGCAGAACTTCTGCATCATAGGAGCTTTATCCCAGAACTATCGATACACGTCTGTTAAGAAAAGCAACAGATTCTGATCCG
>NW_015151205.1:195957-205742 GCF_000732505.1 Cyprinodon variegatus
ATAACCTCCATTCAGTATGGAGGATAAAAAGTGCCAAAATTAAATAAATAAATACAGCATTAAATAAATAATTAACTGTGTCAATAATTAATTAAATGTGGAATTAAATGTGTCATTCATTAATTAAAACCACGTCACTAATATAAAGTGCCACAATTAAATAGATAGTGAAGAACAATTAATTAAATGTGTAATTCATTAAATAAATACGGAATTAAATATATAAATGTGTCATTAATTTAATAAAATACGTCTTCATTTTATTAAAAATATATCTAATTATTTCAGTGTGCATTTAATTATTTCATGGTCCTGTGTTGCAGTGCATTGAACTGTCAAACTCACCCATCAAAGTTAGGGGGCGGGGTTATCTAACACCTGATTGGTCACCCTGCACATTAAGGCGAAGCAAATCGATTACAGAGACTCGATTCGCATTAACCCCGCCCCCTAACTTTGATGGGTGAGTTTGACAGATTCTTTTAATGGTTTCGATGCACTGCGACACAGGACCATGAAATAATTAAATGCACACCGAAATAATTATATATATTTTTAATAAAATGAAGACGTAATTTATTAAATTAATGACACATTTATATATTATTTATTTAATGAATTACACATTCAATTAATTATTGACACATTTAATTATTTATTTAATGCTGTATTTATTTATTTAATTTTGGCACTTTTTATCCTCCATACTGAAGCGCCTCAGATGCTCCAGCTTCTCTAGACGCGCCTTGATGCGCATCGACCATCGACTAATGCTGCGTTCACACCGGACGCAGCTGGCGCGGCAGAAGCAGCGAGTTTACATGCAAAGTCAATGGTTGACGCGCGTCAAGGCGCAGCAAAGAGTCCCGCGGCGCGTTTAGAGCAGCAGGCGCAGCACGTCTGAGCAGCTGAAGCAGCGCGTCGGGCGCGTTTAAGCATCTGACGCGCCGCAAACGCGTTGCTGCTCGAGATGGAAAAATAGAATTTTTGCTGCTGGACGCGCCGCGTCAACCAATCAGAGAAGCTGATCTGGGAGCTGGCAGGGAGAGAGACACAGCGCTATGATCACTCCTCTTAAACAGTTTATTGACGCATAAATTAACTTAAAATGCAGAAATCTGCCGGCAGAATATGCAGTTTGGATTATTTAGATGAAAAACACCTACCAGCTGCCGCGATGAACCGCGAGGAGGCGACCCGGCCAGAGGCTGCTGATGAAGGGATCCTTCTGTCGGCGCACCGCTGGTATGTGGGGGTCTGAGCGGCTCCGACAGAAAAAATATTGAAGGCAGGATAATAATCTGAATGAACTGACTGCACTGATTACGTTATCAGGTGGATTTTCTCACTTAAAAACATATTAAAACTACTTTATTCCCACTGATCACAGCAAATATAGCTGCAAGGCAGAGAAAGGATAGTGAAGCTCCGCCCAACGCGCGTCAGACACACTTTTGCCCCGCGCAGCCAGAGCAGCAAAGCTGCTTCAGCCGCGCATCAGAACTAACTGGTACAAGCAGCAAAAATGAAGCAGCAGACGCCATTTTGCTGCTCCTGCTGCGTCCGGTGTGAACGTAGCATTAGTCTAAAGTCACAAACATTCATAATCATGCATTAGCGTAGAACAGAACCTCTGAAACAGTTTATTAACGCCTAAATTAACTTCAAATGTAGAAACCTGCCGGCAGAATATGTTGGCGTTTATTATATAAACATTCATATTCATGCAGCATCATTATACTAAATGATTCTGCTCTGTGATTGGTCCAGGTGGGCTGGCAGCTCAAATACTTGGTGGAGAAGATGAGGGCGGAGTCTGGAAGCATCACCCTGGTTCTGAAGAAGAGGCCTTCAGGAACATCTGGAATAGCAGCCGCTCCGCTCAAAAACCTGCGCTGGAGACCGCCGCTCGTACAGGTGAGGTCCAGAGCACGAAACCCGGCGGCTGAACAGCCCCCGCCCCTCTGCTGATGAAGAAAGATCCCCAGATGCTTCAGTGAAGCTGCTTCAGGTTTCAGTCTGTTTGTGCGTTTCTAGAACAATGGAGATGTTTTTCTTTCCTCCTTGTGCCTGAAAGAATCGCAGCAGGAAATGCTGTGAAGCGTTGGGAAGATGACTCATGGGTGAGACGGGCGGCTCAGGTCCAGGATGTGACTGTTTGAAGGAGATAAACGTCTTTAATGGCTCCCTGAAGGTCAGGGTTTGCCCGACCTTTCTTTCCTTCATTGTTCCAGTGTTCTTCAGGCTCATTCGAGCAAACCACGGAAACGAGGGACTAACAGGAAGTCACGGCAGAGCTGGACTTTCAGAGTAAAACACTGAAACTGAATCATATCAGGTTTACTTTAAAAGCCAGATGAACCTTCAGAATCTGGCCTTATTTTATGCTCCCTGCAGCTCAGTTCTGGAGGAGGGAACCAGCAGAATGTTTGGATCCTTCAGAACATCTAAGGAAACATCAGCAGGAACAGATTCGGACCTGTTTAGTTTCATCCATGTTACATTTCCTTTTTTCAGACATCTCAGGGCCCTCCGGGTTTCTACAGATCTCCACAACCCACAGAAGCTCCAGGGAGGACCTCCATCTTGGATCTCTACATCCCTCCTCCTCCAGCAGCTCCATACGTCCCTCTGTGAGTCTCACATTTCCCCGTTTTCTTCTGTCTCTCCGTCTCTGACTCTAAACCACCTCCTCTTCCTCCTCCTTCCAGGGAAAAGAACATCTCCTCAGTCGGGAAAACCCAAACCGTGTCGCCAAACTCGTCTCTGGATGCAGATGTTCACCGAAACCTGGCTGAAGACGGTCCTCCTGAAGTCAAGCAGCCGGTCCCAATCCGGCTGAGGCAGCGTTCCGCTCCACACGGTGAATAATCTTATACATCTTGCTGGCTTTCATAGAAGTCTGTAAATTTTTCCCATAGTTTGTAGAAACTTTGTAGTTTCCCTTGAACCAAACGTTGACAGACGGAGCTTCCATAGCTTCCCATCAGATTGCAATACGTTATTTATAAGAACATATATACCATCTTTTTCTCAGCATTCGACAATTTTAAGTCTGCTGGGACAAGTCCAAGAATGAGCAACTTAGGACAGACGGGTAATCTGGTGGAGCTAATGTCAGAGACTCGTAATATTACCTTTTCCCAATATTCCCTAATTTTAAGGCAGGTCCACAGGCAGTGATAAAGTGGGCGGGACCAAACAATAAACCAGATGCTAACTATTAGCTCTGCTCTTCGTTCCTCGGTTATCTGGAGCTTCCAGATGTGGAATAATTGATCCTCTCTGACCTGACGGCAAGGCCCGAAGGTTCAGAACTGATCCCAGTTCAGATCAGAGCCCTGTGGGACACCAGAACCCACTCTGCGACAAGAAGGAAGTGGAGCTCGTTTTGATGGGAAGTTGGACGAGGTTCTGATCTCTTAATTTTAGGTTTTCGGTGGAGGAAACTTCAGTTGAACGTTCTGTTCAGACTCAGTGGGTCCTGGTTTCTGGTCTCAGTTCCAATAGGTCTGGTTCAGATCCATGAGGAGAACGTAGAGTCCTGGGTTTGGGTTCTGGGGTGGAGAACCGCCTCAGGCTGGAGTTTGGATCAGGTCAGGTTAATGAATTCAGACTTGCTGCTCCTAAAGGCTTCTGTTTGTTGACCTTTTGCAGGCAAACCTCGGCCCATCTCGCTGCCGGTGGACTCCATCCTCGGCGTTTCCGGGTCTTCCTCCAAACGCAGAACTCAGGGAAGGAAAGGTGAGCTTCACACAGCGACTCTGAACCCGGAGCAGAACCGGCTGCAAGAAGAAACTCTGGGATTAGAAAGGGGCGGAGTCACAGGAAAAAAAATCTTTCAAACTTCGAAAAGAGAGAATTCATTTTCTCTAAATGTAGATAATTGTCAGTTTTTAGTGAAACATTTTAAAGCATAAATAAAATCCAGAACCAGGTGACCCGGCGGTCCAGTCCAGAACCGCCTCTGGTTCTGTCCCATTTTAACAGGATGTTTCACGCATTTAATCTGTTGTCTCGCCGTTCTCCTCTCCTCCACAGGTAAAGACGACCTGCACAGGTACATGAGCAACGAGCGGATCGGCGCCATTACCGAGGAGGAGCCGTGCTTCCCTGTGCCGTACCGAGGACACCCGTCGGCCCGCGGCGTCGACCACATCAGAGGCAGCCAGTGCTTCGTCAGCCCCGACCTGCACAGCAGCGCCACCATCCCTTACCAGGAAGCAGCCGCCAAGAAGGCACCTGCCGCTCCGGCTGCTCCTGCGGCTCCGGCCGGGTCCAAACCGTCACGCTCTCTGCTGGGAGGCTGGCTGGCTCGTCTCAGGATGCTCAGTCACTGAGGAGGAAGGATCCAGGTCTCATCGTTTAAAGTCTCAGCATGGCCGCCGGGTCGGAACACGGCAGGGTTGGAGTTGCCTTCCTCCTTGTTGGTACCTTTAATGTTCTGCTGGAGAGGAGCAGAGCCTTCAGACGTCCTGGACGGGTTTCTGCTGGGTTCTAATCCGTCCTTTGACCTCATCGTTTCTTTTCCCTGAAGCTTCAGTTCTGTCCTGCAGCTCTATGGTGTGGCGGTGCTTCCTGCACCCAGAACCAAAGCTGCTTCCTGGCTGCTGGTGGAAGAGCGGCCCGGTCTGAAGGTCTTCCAGCTGACGGACCTCCGAACAAACACGATGCTCCGGATCAGCAGAACATCAGCTGCTTCCTGCCACCTCTGCTCTGGGACTCATGTTTCAGACTGTGATGCTTAGAGGTGTTCCTCAGGGAGCTTTATTGGTTTTAATGTTTTAGTTCTAATGAGAAGAACATTTGTTTAAAGCAGAGAAACTGAAACTAAAGAAAAACTGGATCCTGTTGTTTAAAAACCAAGACTGTTCCAACCTGCTGAGATCCTCCCAGAGTCTGAATGTTTCAGGAAGCTGCAGGGTCACATGATCTCATTTAAGGCGTTTCGAGGCGTCTGATTGGTCGATCGTTTTCTTTAATGTCTGTTCATTTAAAGATAGGATTTATTTTCCTGCTTTGCTCTATTTTCTAAAGTGTCTTCACCAGTTTGAGGAATAAACAAGTTTAACTGGATTTTATTCTCATAAACCGAGTCGTGTCGTCATTGCTGAACCTGTTGATTGTCTCCTGAAATAATAATATCTGACTGGGACTGCTGAGGGCCCTGGAGAAATGTCCCTAAGGAGTTCCCATAGTCGCTCTCCTCACATCAAGGCTTCTTTATCTGCATGAAGTTCAGATCTAAAACGATCGAAGCAGAAATCCTGGAGGGTCCATCCGATTACGCTTTTATTCATCAGGCCTGAACTTCTAACAAAGTAGATGGATGTTTGGTGTGAAGTTCTGATGCAGATTAATTAAAGCTTTCATCTCATTTGTTGTTTTTTTTATGTTCAAATTGTGAAAAAATTACTTCAAATGTTTAAATAAAGGTTGAGAGCTGGTCAGATCCGGACCGTCTCTGCTTGGACGTGGTTCCACATGGAGAACCGGGTCATTTGTCCTTCCTCTGGGTTCAGCATTCCCAGTCTGCCCAGAGAGTTCACTGTGGTTAGCATCACTGCTGTTCATGTCCCCAACAGTGCGAATACAAGAGAGGCCATGAAGACTGTCTCTGAGCTTTAATCTGCACACAGAGGGCCTTTTCATTACTGCTGGAGATTTAAACCAGCCTAATTTAAAGACTAACTTTCTGCCTCATTTCTGCCAACATGTTGACTTTGCAACTCGGGGTCAAAACACTTTAGATTTAGCCTACTCTAACACCAAAGATGCATTCAGAACAGCCCCCCACCTCCACCTCGGGTCATCAGATCACCTATCTGTCATGCTAAATGCTGCATACAGGCCTCAGCTAATCAGGGCTAAACCGCTTCCGTCAGTGAGCCCCAGGGCAGCTGTGGCTACAATGTAGCTTGCCACCATCAGTGTGTGAGTGTGTGCGTGAATGGGTGAATGAATGTAGTGTAAAGCACTTTGGTCAAGTCTCCTGACTTGAAAAAAGGCGCTATATAAGTACAGGCCATTTGCCATTTTAAACCGACAGTGAGGGAGGTCAGAGTGTGGTCTGATGGGGCCATGGAGACACTCCAGGACTGTTTTGAATGCTCTGATTGGAACGTGTTCAGCCTACCTCAACAAATGCATTGAGGACTTCATCACCACAAAGAATATCTCCATCCAAGCAAACCAACCACCCTGGATGGATGGACCATATATATGAATGCTTTGAACCTCCATGTCAATGCGTTTTAGCACCATGTTTTTTCTCCAACACATTTTGATCACTGCTGCACTTTAAGGAATGAAAATGTCATGAGAGCTAAAAGAAACGAAAAGTTGTTTTCTATACACTGTGTATACAAAATCAGCATAAAAGCTGTCTGAGTCTTAGTCCTGTAGGAAGATCTGATCTTCCGGAAAGATTGAGACTTTTCCTGAACCAAAGTTTGAAGATCTTAGAGTCAGACTAGAACTGCACGTTGATCCCAGGTGTGGCTCAGTCTATCTGATCCATCATGGTTCTTTTCCATTAATCAGTCCAGCATGTCGTTCTAGGATGTAAGGAGGCTGATTCAATTCTATTCAGTTTATTTCTATAGCTCCAATTCACATCATGTCATCTCAGGTCACTTTCCAGTTCACCAGATCATCCAGTCAGATTGATTCAAAGTTTTCTATCTAAGGAAAACCAGCTGATTGCATCGACTCATTGACTCTTCAGCAATCCCTCACACTAAGCATGCTTGTAGCGACAGTGGAGAGGAAAAACTCCCTTTGAACAGGAAGAAACCTCCAGCAGAACCAGGCTCAGTGTGAGCGGCCATCTGCTGAGGCCCACTGGGGTTCAAGGAGACAGAAGCAGACATAGAAAAAGAAGCATAGATACAAAAGGCAACTGTCAACCAGCTCCACAGGCGGCCCCGTCCAGGAAACACACAGCCAGGCAGACGAGCTCCGAGCCAGCTCCCATGTCAGAGGATGAAGAGAGCACATCCAGTTAGTCACAGTCAGAGAAACAGGACTACACTGGAAAACAGGCCAAGCTCAAACATCAATAACATCTCCAGAAGCACCATAGAGAGCGTTCTGAGCAGCTGTCTCACTGTGTGGTGTGGAGGCTGCAGCGCCTCAGACTGGAAGAAGGTGAGAACAGCAGAGAGGATTTTTGACCTTTGGCTCATCTCTTCAAAGACGTTTTTTCCTGAAAAACAGGTGCTGCTCAGGCCACGCCCCCCTGATAACATAAATATGTTGATCACTTATATAGCCCTCTTTCAAATCAGAGGACTTGACCAAAGTGCTTTACATTACATTCACCCATTCACTCACACGCTGATGGTGGTGAGCTACACTGTAGCCACAGCTGCCCTGGGGCTCACTGACAGAAGCCAGGCTGCCGTACGCTGGCGCCATCTGACCACCATCAGGAGGCAATGCGGGTGAAGGGTCTTTCCAACAACCACACAGAAAGCTAGATCCATTGAAGGGCAATGGACCTGACCAGTTCACTGAACTGGTTCAGTTCTTTAAACTGTTCTTCAGGACATCTTCAGCTGCTCCAAAAGCCAGAAGAACTTTCCGGGTCTTTGTTTGGAGCAGGAGGGCCGCAGGGCTCTGCAGGCATAGATCAGGAGGAAAATACAGAGCAGATCTATAACAAAAGATCACTTTGCTGTGATGGTAAACTAGAATAAACCTAACCGAAGGAGGAAGGAAGTTGGAATCTAACTGATTTGAATCTATCCCTGGTTTTACTCTGAGCTTCACAGTGAAAATTGCTCATTTTCTTAAAAAAAAAAAAAACTCTAGGAAGAAAAGAAACGAAAAAATAGAGGAAGCTTTTATGTAAAATGTTGAGAAAATGATCAATAATGGAGCAGAAATGTCTCAAAGATCAAGAAAAATATCCATGAATATATTTTATTTCAGCATCTGATCAATTTTCTCTTCTGCTTGATGAGTTAAAATCTTTACCTGGAATTTATTCTCCTCATTAAAACCTAATAAATGTCGTCATTGTTACACCTGTTGGTTTGGAGCTTTGATCTTCCCCTGGGATTATATTTGATTCTTTTAAATCCCGTCTATAAAATGATGCTAAAATGCAGCTATAGGTAAACACCACCACCTGCTGGATGGATGTGATAACTACAGCTTCATATGATCTGATAAAATAGATCAAAACTATAAATATAAATTCAGATCCAACAAACTAGATAAAATCCAAATCTTAGAGCAATACATTAATAAATCATGATAAAGATCTTCAGTGTGGATTCAATCATATTTCTAAGGTCATTTCCAGAGATTTGCAGATTTCCTAAACATTTTAATCAAGTGTTGTTTGATTCTTTTGATTCAGAGGCGGTTTTTAAACCAAATTCACCAGAATGGAGCCAATTTTTTTCACGAGGCAAAATAATAAAAACCAGTTCATGGTTTGAATGATCAAATGAACCAAAGAGCCGTTTTCTGCTCTGTGATCCTAGATGGAAAAAATGACCTTTTTTCCTCCTAGCAGAAGGAAGGTGATGTCAGTTTGAGGTCATACTTTTGTCATAGATCTGTAAACAATCAGGGGTCCAAAGTTGACATTGTGTCGTTTCTCGGCCACAAGCTTTCATCCACATCACATGCAAGCATGATGAGTGCAGTGAAGAACCAGTGGAAACCAGTCTGGGACCAAAGCAGCCCAATGGAAACTATCGTTGCCTGATATGATGACGTATCTGGTTTCCTCTTCCTCCACCTTCTTCACCTCCACATCCTCTTCCTCCTCTAATCCTTACTCTTCTTTCTCCCTCCATTGTTCTCCACTCATATCTATAGTTATGAATTTATGTTATATTTATAGTGCTTAGGCTGATTGCAAAGGGAACTAATTATTTAAAGCAGTTTTAACATGTGGTAAAATAGTGTAAATAATAGCCATATATGTGTATAGTTTTACTAGAAGTGTGTTCATTTGGAAATGAGTTGTATTTACATTTCTGCAAAGAGGGTGCTGGGGAGAGGATTGTACCTACAGATTAGACTTAGACTCAACTTTATTAATCCTGTAGGTTTCCTATTCAGGGAAATTCTGGTTCCAGTAGCTTTTATAGAGCAGAAAGAGTCAAAGGAAGATGCTGTTAAAGATCAAAACTATGACAGAAAATGTAAAAAGAGTGTATTTAGTACAAAAAAGCATAAAAAGTTTTAATGTTCTGCAATATGTTTCCCTTAGATATAAAAATATCTGCCTAGTAGAGAGCTAAGGAAAGAATACACAATATCTGACTCAGAGTTTGTAATTTTGAAAAGTGGATTTTACAAAATTACAAACTGAGCGCAAAGCAGTGTTTGTGCTTTTAGTTTTGCAAATTCAGTGAAGGGTTTTGCTATAAATAATAATTAACTGTGCTATAAAAAAAATTATTGTTAGGGTTTAAATATTCAGAAAAAAACCTTTAATAAAGCAACAGTTGATTTTTATCATTATTAATATGGACCAAACATGCAGTTTCTGTGCATATCATCCTCTATTTATTAAACATTTACTAAGTCATATATCTTTAGGGGCCATAGGGGCCCCCATCTAGAAGCACCTGCTGTGATTGTAGGACTTTAGAATCAGAATCAGAATCAGAATCAAGTTTATTGCCAAGTAGGTTTGCACTTACAAGGAATTTGACTTGGTGTTGTTGGTGCAGACAAAAAACAAAACAAAATAGCAAAATAAGATAGAATATATATAAAATATATATATATATATATATATATATATATATATATATATA
>NW_015151205.1:205752-210143 GCF_000732505.1 Cyprinodon variegatus
ATATATATATATATATATATATATATATATATATATATATATATATATATATATACACAGAAGCTATATACAAACAGTAGACTGTGCGTTAATGTAACGCAGAAATCCTGAATGGGGGAGAGAAACATTGTCCAGTGTCACGGGCGGATCTTGGCCTTGTTGATAAGGCCGATAGCAGATGGGAAAAAACTGTTTTTGTGACGGGAGGTTAGGTTAGGTTTAGATTGTGTGTTGGAGATAAAGGGTTAGTCATGAAAGTGGGAAGTTAAATAATAAATATTGTGTCCAATCATTAATGAAATGAATCAGAGGGTTTTATCCTCACTACAATGTTTATTTTCTGTGCTGCAGTTCCCTTCCAGGCCGGTGGGGGCGCTGCTTCAGGTAGAGTCTCCGTCTGTTTGTCTACTTCCGGCCTCCTCTCCACGCCGGAGCAGTCAGCATGGCGGACGAAAGGAGCTCCGATGAGTCCCAGCAGGAGGAGAACAGCGAGCCGGAGGAGGCCGCAGGAGGAGAGGAGTTCAGGCTGGAGGAGGTTCTGCGGCTCGGAGGAACCCAGGTTAGTCAGAGGTTCTGGTTCCGGTTCGTTCCGGTTTGAGGAAACCTTCAGATCTTCATGATTGGCAGCTAGAACCAAACTAAAGCAGCTTTTCATCTTGACCGACCCGCTGCTGTCGGTCCGGAATCATGGCGGCGGTTCTGATAGTTTATGGTTCGGTTCTGGTTCCGGTCCAAACCGGAGCGGAAAGTTATCCGGGTGTTTGGAAGGAATCCATCAGGGATCCCGGCCAGCACCATTTACAACACTCAGTTATTAACCCACTTCACTTACAGTCATCCATTCACTCAGTCTTTTACTCAGTGATTCATTCAATTACTCAGTCATCCATTCACTCATTCACTCAGGGATTCAGTTATTCACTCAGGCTTTCACTCATCCATTCACCCAGTTATTTACTCAGCCATTCACTCAGTGATTCACTCAGTCATTCATCCATCCATTCACCGCTAAAGGAACTGATTTTCATCAGTGAAGCTCTATGGTTCTGCAGGAGGACGGATCTGGAAGTCCTGCTCTATGAGATGCTGATCTATAAATGAATCTGGAAAACAGTTTATTATCATCTAGTATTTTTATGCTTTGCAAATAGTTCAGAGAAAACATTTTATAAGTCGAAGAAAATACAAGATATAAAACAAACAGAAGCAACATAAGGAACAAAATCTACCTCCAAGTACGGAGCATTTACCAATGATTGAATCTCTAACTGATTTAATTCTATTTGCTAAGGTTTTATAATCATTGTTTAACAGAAATTGGAGCTAAAGTCATCAGTCTGTGGAGGAGGAGTGTTTCTGTGAAAACATTTAATAAGAAAGGATTCTGGTTCTGTCAGGATGGGCAGAGGAAGGAGGGATGAAGCTGTTAAAATAAGGAAATGAGAAATGATTGGTGGAAAACAACGAACATGGGCTCTCTAAACCCTTTTCTCTGTCTGCAGGCAGATTACGTCCTCCTGGCGGCCCTGGACGACTCCGCCGAGCTCGTGGATGGAGGAATGAAGGGCGCCATCGACGACCTGGAGGAGGGGGAGCTGGAAAAGTTCATCACCAAGCTGGGAATCCGAGGCCACGCCGGGCTGAGTGTCCCAGACGACCAGGAGGGCGGCGGCGCCGCGCAGCAGGAAAAAAACAGCAAAAAGGTCACCGCTACGCCGGCGGCTGATCAAGAGTCCGCCGCTAAGATTAAAAAACAGAAGAAGAAGGAAGATGGCCAGCTCCCAGCTGGGAAAAAGTCCAAGCAGAACCTGAACGTGTTTGAGTTCCAGCCGCGGCAGGTTCTGCTCATCAAACCCGGCGGGAAGTGGTTTGAGCTGGAGTACGCCTCGGAGGGATCGGAGGCGCCGCAGGACGGCGCGCTGGTGTCCCGCTACAAGGCGCTGGCTCAGCAGCTGTTCGAGTCCGAAGTGCAGCTCTACAGAACCAAGAAGAACCTGCAGAAAGGAGCCAACTCCACCTGGATCAAGACGGTGGTGTCCTCCGGCGTGCTGGCAGACAGGATGGCGGCCATGACGCTGCTGATCCAGGACGCTCCGGTCCACATGCTGGATCACGTGGAGACCCTGGTTTCCATGGTGAAGAAGAAGGGCAGCCGGCGGATGGGCCTGATGGCGCTGGACACGATGCGGGAGCTGCTGCTGTCCAACCTCCTGCCGGAGGACAGGAAGCTCCGCCCCTTCGCCCAGCACCCCTTCGACCAGCTGGAGGAGCGGGCGAGCGGCAACCGCGACGCCCGCGACCGGCGCCTCATCCTCTGGTACTTCGAGCACCAGCTGAAGCATCATGTGGCCGAGTTCGTGGCGGCGCTGGACGTGGTCGCCCACGACACCGTGGCGGCCACCAAGGCCAAGGCGCTGGCGGCGGCCCACGAGCTGCTGTTGGGCCGCCCCGAGCAGGAGAGGGCGCTGCTGAGCCAGCTGGTCAACAAGCTGGGAGACCCCGACTATAAGATGGCGGCCAAGGCGGCGCACCTGCTGGAGACGCTGCTGCACCGCCACCCCAACATGAAGGCCGTGGTGTGCTGCGAGGTGGAGCGCCTCATGTTCCGGCCCAACATCGGCGCCAAGGCCCAGTACTACGCCGTCTGCTTCCTCAGCCAGGTGGCGCTGAACCACGAGGAGGCGCCGCTCGCCTCCAAGCTCATCGCCGTCTACTTCTCCTTCTTCCGCGCCTGCGTCAAGAAGAAGGACGTGGAGTCCAAGATGCTGAGCGCGCTGCTGTCCGGCGTCAACCGGGCGTACCCGTACGCCGCCGCCGGCGACGAGAAGGTGAAGGAGCAGCTGGACACGCTGTTCCGGGTCGTCCACCTGGCCAAGTTCAACACGGCCGTTCAGGCGCTCATGCTGCTCTTCCAGGTCCTGGACTCGCAGCAGAGCGTGTCGGACCGCTTCTACGTGGCGCTGTACAGGTAGGAGGGTTTCCATCCGCAGAGCTCGGAGATCCGATCCGATCGGATCCGGAACCTGACGCCAGGAATCTGTGCTTCCCTTACAGGAAGCTGCTGGATCCGGGTCTGTCGGGTTCGTCCCGCCAGAACATGTTCCTCAACCTGCTGTACAAGGCGCTGAAGGCGGACGTGGCGCCGCGGCGCGTCAAAGCCTTCATCAAGCGGCTGCTGCAGGTCGGCGCCGAGCAGGGCGCCAGCTTCGCCTGCGGGGCGCTCTTCCTGGTGTCCGAGGTGATGAAGGCCAAACCGGGCCTCCGAGTTCTGCTGGACCAGGGAGAGGTGAGGAAGCCCGGTTCTGTTTGGACCGGAGAGAAAAGGAGCCCATTTAGAATATAAATCAGAACGGGTCTGAACGGTCAGAACCGACCGGTCTGATCGGGTCAGAAACGGTTATATTGGGTCTGAACGGCTCAGAACCGGTTAGATTGGGTCTGAACCGGTCAGAACCGGTCAGATTTTAGTAAACGTCTCTGATTTTACCTCCTGATGATGTTTTTTGGGTTCTGGTTCTGTTTGGTTCCGTCAGAACGGGGCGGAGGAAGAGGAGGAGTTCAGGGACCTAAAGGAAGATGATGAAGATGAAGAGGAGCGGATTGTGGAGGAAGGAGTCTGCGAGGCAGAACCTCAGAACCGGCCCGCATCATCATGGGTCCACCACCAGAACCTGGAAGGTTTGTGATCCGGTCTGGACTCTGGTCCTGGTTCCGTTTAGAAGCAGAGAACCGGATCGACCCGCTTTAACGGCAGAACTTTCCGTACAGGGCGGAGCTCTGAGGGCTACGACCCGCTGCACAGAAACCCGCTGTTCTGCGGCGCCGACCGCTCCACGCTCTGGGAGCTGCACAGGGTGAGAACAGAACCGACCCGACTGACTCTCAGGCTGTAAAATGTTCTGACCCGTTTCTGTCTGCAGCTGGCTCTGCACTTCCACCCGTCCGTGTCCCTGTTCGCCAGAACCATCCTGCAGGTAAGTGGCGGTCCGTTTGCGCCTCCAGAGGAGGTTCTGCTGGGCCTTCAGCGTGTTCTGCTCCTCAGGGAGAACCGGTCCAGTACTCAGGTGACCCGCTGCAGGACTTCACCCTCATCCGGTTCCTGGACCGCTTCGTCTTCAGGAATCCCAAGCAGCTCAAAGGGAAACGTAAGAACCGACCCGATCCGATCCGATTGCGCCGCCACACCCGGCTGAATCGGTTCTGATCCGTTTTCTTGTTTGTTTGTCAGAAAACACGGATTCTGCAGCCATGAGGCCCAAACAGCGGTTCCCCGTCAGCTCCTTACCAGGCAAGTTTTTCTCAGAACGGACCGGAATGAGCGGCTCTGGCCCGGAATGAGCGGTTCTGACCCGGAATGAGCGGCTCTGGCCCGGAATGAGCGGTTCTGACCC
>NW_015151205.1:213476-217237 GCF_000732505.1 Cyprinodon variegatus
CCAGAGTGTTGTTCAGCATGGGGGTGGGTAGAAAATGAAGGCTAATCATGTTTTGGGTGTACTATTCCTTTAAACAATAAACACATGAGCAGAACATTCATTTAGGGTGAGTCGTCCTTTAATTCCACTTCTCATTTAATTGGTTTCAGATTTAATTAAAACATTTTTATATTTCTTTAAAAACTTCCTGAAGGTTTCTGCAGGACCGATGCGCCCCCTGCTGGACGGGTCATTTAGAAGCCATCCAGCTGAGTCATGGTTCCTGTGGCTCCATCCTGACTCCGGCTCTGGGTCCTAACCTTCGTCTCTCTTCCCGTTTCCCAGGAATGTGAAGAGTAAGAAGGGGAAGAAGGAGCAGGAGGACTCGGAGGACTCCGACGTGGACGACCTGGACGATGAAGAGGTGTCTCTGGGCAGCATGGATGAGGAAGACTTTGGAGACGACCTGGAGGAGGAAGGCGGGACCTTCATGGATCCTGATGATGATGATGATGATGGTAGGGTATCCTATTGGTCCGACCTAACCACACGTTCCGGGTCATTTCCTCCCCGTCTGAGTCCAGGTTCTTCCTCTTTCAGTTCCGGAGCTGGAGTTCAGCGAGGATGAGGATGTTCCTGATGGTTGGTTCTGATCTTCCTCATCCCAGTTTTCCGGTTTGTCTGGGAATCCCAACATGAACTTTCTCTCCTCCCTGCAGAGTCGGACAAGGACAGCGAGGTCCCGGACATCGCTCCTCAGAGCAGAACCAGGAAGAGGAAATCCTCAGCGGATCTGGACTTCTCTGGATCTTTAGGTCCGTCATTATTCCGGGTCAGTGTGGAATTCTGCTTCGTTCAGAACCGTTCTCTAGCTTCCTGTTTTCTTCCTGTGTTCAGAGCGTAAAAAGGAGAAGAAGAAGAAGAAACCAAAGACGGATGGAGCCGTGTTCGCTGCTGCTGAGGAGGTGAGTTTTCCAACCGCAGTCTGCGCCGGCCCAGCAGGGGGCGCCGCAGAACCACCGGCTCTGGAGACTAACTGTCCCTGTTCTCCTTCAGTTCGGATCCCTGCTGGACGAAAACAGCGACTCCAAGTTCGACAACATCGGCCTGAACGCCATGGCCAACACGGACCGAGCCGGTAAGGTCCAAAGGTTCTGCTGAAGCAGAACCACTTCCACTGGGTCCAGTGGGACAGAACGTCTGCAGAGAAAGATTCCCAGTTCAGGGTTAAACAGTTCGGACCTCCAGAGGTGGGAAAGTCAGGACGGAGGAAAGGAAAGGCGACCCGCGTCCTGATTGTTAGAGCAGGGCTGGTGGAGTGGTTCTGACCCGGAAGAGTTCTGACCCGCCTGGTTCTAAAGGTTCTGTTCATCCTGCAGGCCTGAAGCAGCTGAAGTGGGAGGCTCAGCGGGACGACTGGGTCCACGGGCGGGACGCCAAGACGCTGCGCAGGAAGAAGAGCTCGTTCAACAAGAGGAGGCCTCTGGGCAGAACCCGCCCCGCAGGCGGGACCTTCAGGAAGAAGAAGAAGAAGTAGCGGCGGCGGCTCCGGCGTCGGACCCTCAGTCCCGTTTGTCGGCCCAGGCTTGGCGGTCGCGCTCTCTGATGCCGTAGATCCCCGCCCACTCGTTGGACTGGTAATAAACTGGGAGGACAGAAGAAAGGCGTTAAATCGACGCTCATGTACAAAGTTTGAACAGATTTCCTAAAAGTTTTTCAATAAAGTCTGAAATGTTTTCCTGATCCGGGATCCTGGTGGGAAAACAGGAAGTTAAAAAAAAAAAAAGAAATAAACAATTTCATATTTACTATTTTTTTTCTTTACAGATTTTATTTATTTTTTTAGTTTCCAAATCTGTTTTTTCAGATTGTTGATTAGAATTTAATTAGATTTTAAATTGAATTCCTCAGATCATTGTGTGAACCTCTGGGGGCGGGGCCTTCCTCTGCAGGGAGGAGCAAAGCTGCATTTCTATTGGTCGATATTTGTGTTAAGAGTCTTTGGCCGTTTCTCACTATGTGTTCTCGTAAAAACGTCATCACCCTCAGCCCTAGGACTGTTACAATTCACTAGAACGGACCAAGTCCCCGGATGTTGTTCTGGCCCCTCCCTCTTTACCCAGCATGCATCAGAGCAGACCTGTCCGTCGTCCAGACTGACAGCTGTCCCAGCATGCAGTGCGGCAGCAGTTCCCAGGTTAGCGCTCACAGAGCTCAGAGTATTAAGATAAAAGTTCTCATTTCTGTTGCTGCTGTTCAATAAAAGTACGTTTTAAGATCATTTGAGGCGAGAAAATTATACTTTAAGTTTCACTATATGGAACATTTACTGATTTAATAAAAAAAAAAAAAGTTCAGATGTTGAGAGGACCGCAGCAACCAGCGGAGCTCCGAGGCTAACGGCAGCTAGGGCTAACGTTAGCCCGTCTGCAGCGGCCAGGGCTTGATTTGTGTTTAACTGTTCATTATTATTCCTCCACTAAATGAAAAAAGTCATAATTTATTATTCTCTATATTCTATTAATAGCAGGAGGTGAAATTCAGCTCCAGGCGAGCTTTGACTGTGATGTCATCAGTGCGCTGCTGTTCCAGTTGACGCAGACTTGTAGTCAGGAACAGACTGGTGAAATCACGAGTTCGTACTCAGGTTCTAGTGAAATGAGAAACAGCCAAAGTTTTGGGCTTAAAGTGACGAGAATCTGATAAAAAAATAAAAAATCTGAAAGGCAGCAGTTTGAAAACAAAGTTATACTTTTTTTTTTTGTATATATATACAAAATATGAGAAAACTGCGAAGTTAATCTCAAAATGTATTTTTGATTAAATCTTTTTCAAAGCTTCATATCTGGATTAAATTTTTTTATTTCTATTCATTAAAACTTTTTTTGCACTAATTCTGGAACCAGATTCCCTCCATACGGCGGATTCTGTTCATAAACCGGATCATTAGATCAGCTGGTTGGTTCCGGCTGGTCCGGTCTAAAAAGAGGACTAGTGATGGTTACCGATAGCCTGGTTAACCAGACTAAATGTGTAATCTAGTCTGGCCTCAATGAATGAGACATCGGAAGATTGTTGATGAGAATAAACCGTTGTTTTTCTAACCAATGCTGTTCCTATTGGCCAATGAGAGCCACTGACTGATGTAGGAAGAACAACAGGAAGCTGGTGGTGGGGGGGGTTAGTGGCAGAAACATTACAGAAAGTTGGAGACAACATTTCGATTACAGCGAGGAAATCCAATGGAGTCTGACCAGCTTTTACAGCGGCGTTGAATAGATCGGAAAGAGATCCGCCAATTTATTGGAGGTGGATTGAGAACCAGGTGGAAGCAGGTTCCCCCGCAGAAGGAACCGCTGCTGAGAGGGGAGCTCAGGATCAGGAACTGAAGGAGCGCCGCCATGACACAGACAAGCCAAGGATATCTGTCGCTCCTCCGCGGAGGATAGCCCAGGTAAGATGCTGCCATCTTCCTTATTGTGTTTTGTCCAGCTTTGTCGTCCCGCCCTCAAACCCCGCCCACTTTGCATCCAGACATTCAAAACACATCTCTGCGTTGTGATTGGCACACAGCTCTAGGGCCTGGGGCATTGATGGAGGCTAGACCAATCACAGGCAAACATGATTTCAGCCGCTGGTGGGTGGGGCTAATTCACTAGGAGAGGTTAATGAGGCTAACCTGACTCCTCCAGATGGATTTGCTCCGCATATCCATCTGGAAACCTTCCGTTGAAGTAATTTTGGGAAGGGGCGAAAATACTGGTTAGCTGATTGGCCTATGT
>NW_015151205.1:222612-225622 GCF_000732505.1 Cyprinodon variegatus
GGCCGATGTCCGATATTCAGTTTTAAGGCCGATACCGATAGGGGGCCGATTATATTGCGCATCCCTAAGAAAAGCATAAACCTAACAGTTTGGATTATGGCGAGAAAAAAGCAGCTAAGTAAAGAAAAACCAGCGGCCATTATTACTTTAAGAAATGAAGGTCAGTCAGTCGGAAAACTTTTAGAGTTCCCGATACAGTCGCTAAAACCATAGTAGAGAAAGTGGCTGACATGAGGAGCGCCTCAGAGAAGGAAGACCAAGTCAACACCAAGTTAATCCGAGTCACCAGCCTCAGAAATGGCAGATTAACAGCAGCTCAGATTAGAGAGCAGGTCAATGAAACACAGAGTTCTAGCAGCAGAAACATCTGCTAACAGGAGACTGTGTGAATCAGGCCTTCATGGTAGAAGAGCTGCTAGAAAACCGTTGCTAAGGCAACAAGCAGAGAGACTTTGGCTAAAGCAGACCAGGAACGGACCTTAGACCAGAGGAAATCTGATGAGTCCAGATTGGAGATCTTTGCTTCCAACCATCATGTCTTTGTTTGATGCAGAAAAGGTGAACGGATGGACTCTACATGCCTGGTTCCCACCGTCAAGCACGGAGGAGGAGGTGTGATGCTGTGGGGTTGCTTTGCTGCTCACACTGTTGGGGATTTATTTAAATTAGAGGCATACTGAACCAGCATCTTACAGCGCCATGCTATTTCATCCAGTTTGCGTTTAGTTGGAGCATCATTTATTTTCCAACTGGACAATGAGGCCAAACGCTCCTGCAGGCTGTGGAAGGGAGATATGATGAAGGAGAGCGATAGGATGCTGCCCCAGATGACCTGACCTCCACCATCACCCGACCTGAACCCAATCCAGATGGTTTGGGCTGAGCTGCAGGAAAAAGGTCCAAAAGGCGCTCAGCATCTCTGGGAACTCCTGCTGGAAACCATTTCAGGTGACGGCCTCTGGAAGCTCATCAAGACTCACCTGATATGACTGAATTTAACGGCTGTCAATATAAATTACACAAAAAGTCTCAGAAATCCCAGACCTGGTTTTAATTATTCTGCAGAGAGTTTAGAATAATCCAGTCCAGGTTTCATGTGTTTAGGTGTTGTAGTTTTCTAATTATTATTGATTAAAGATGCTTAATTTAGAGCAAAATTAAGCGGAATTGCCCTTTATTTATTTCCTTCAAGTCGGAAGCCAACTTCATGTCTCCAACAAAGTAAAGGAAAAACATTTTAAATTATTCCTCCAACAACTCTGCATGTTAACAGATATTAAAATGTCCGGAATCATCTGGGAAACATTTATCTCCCATATTTTCTATCAATTTATTTTTCTGGTCTTTTAATAATTTGGCTCCAATTAAAGAAAGATGTTAATTAGAGAAAACAATTAAAGACTCCCTTCTTCTATTCTCCTTTTATAAGTCCTTATATTTTCCTGAAGGAAATTTATAGATTTATAAACTGATTTGATCAAACATAAAACTCAGTATTTTTAATTTAAAGTTTAACTGAAACCAGCCTTTGATCCCTTGATGTTTTAATTAATCTCAGGTCTTTTTGCTCTATTATCATTTTATTGTTTCTTTTCTACTAATCTTTTCACCAAAGTCCAGATTATTCTATGGAAACTCAATAAAAAACAGAACTTCATGAGGATTAAATTAATGTTTACTGGATTTAATCTGATTCTACATAGAAATAAACTTTGGAGTCAAAAAGCAGAACTTTTCGCTTCAAGCAGCTCACCTTCAGCTCCCGAACAGAACCGAACCGAACCGGACCGGGTCAAGAAAGGTTTTAGTAGAGAGAAAACTTCAGACAGGCGGCTGCAGGACAAACAGGACTTAAAGGCAACATCCGGACAACGGCGGCCGAGGAGGGCCAAACCGCTTTTTGATTCATGGAGCATTACTGCCCCCAGCTGGCCAAGCTTAGAACAACAGGCAAATAGAAGAACAGTTTATCAGCAAGGCTGAGCTCATTTTGTATGGAAGCAAATCGTTACCGTATTTCAAATGAAAAAGCATTTCCAGAAATTAATTAAAATAAAAAAGAAAAAGACATTTGAGATTTATTTTTCAAAATGTACCCCTGCAAATACATACCAAAATTCAATTTGAAATGTAAAATTTAAAAATGAAAAAGCATTTCCAGAAATGCTTTTTCATTTTGAGAATGTTGCTGCATTATTTGACTCATAAATGAAATTAGTAATCAACAATACTGTTTATATTTTCTTCTTTAAGGTTGCACATTTTATGCCATAATCAAAGAGAAAACTCAGCGGACATTGCTTTTTCGTTTTCGTGGTCTGCCTGCAAAGACGGGCCGGGCTACCCATGTTGTTCTGTAGGGGGCGCTGTGCACGTCACCATTGCATTACATTGTAAACGTGCCGGCGAGAAACTGGTTGAAACTGGTCTGACTATCGGGACATACTGAACGACCACAATGACCAAAACATTGGCAGAGCTGCTGCTTTAGAGCAGGTTGCTGCTTCTAACGGAGTTGTAGCAACGCCGACTGCTCCTGAGTTTCCCGCCGGCACGCTTACAATGCAATGGCGACGTGCACAGTATGGAAGTAAATCTGTGTCGCTGGGATTTAAATAAAAAATGCCACTGAAATTTAAATGTTGTATGTTTGTACTTACTGTTTCAGTGTTAAAATATATTCAGAACACATTTTTGATCTAAAAAAAGTGTATTGTCATTATTTCTACACAAATTCGGCGTCTAAATTCAGTGTAAAAACGGAAGGGTTACTTCAGGTCACGGACATTAGCCAATCCCGTTACGTTTTCTTAGTCACGTGACGTGACGATTGTGGCGCTCATACGGAAGGAAAACCAGCATCATGGACCCGGTCATGCAAGCTAACGCTAACTCAACGGTGAGTTTATTACTTTCATTTCTCTGTAGCTGAGTTAGCGTTAGCTTGCATGACCGGTGTAGGTACCAGATTGACTCGGGGGCCTGCGCCTATGCTGAGATGCGTCAGAGC
>NW_015151205.1:227655-229656 GCF_000732505.1 Cyprinodon variegatus
GTACCTAATAAAGTGGCCGGTGAGTGTATATTGTGATGTCATTGCTTAATATCCTGCATTAAAACTTTTATAATGTCACATTTACTTGATGGAACAAAGTATTTTATCTGCCAATAAGTGGCCTCCATAGTGGCAGCCACTATAAATAAGTCATTTACCAAAAAACGGCAAGTAAAATACAAAAAAAAGTAAAAAAAAGTAAATGAAAAAATAAGTTAGTAGCTGCAGGCAGTGATTCGCCGTGCCAGTTATAAAGCCGTATCTCTCAAAATTTTCTAAACTGATAAATTTTCCATCCAGTTCATTAATTCCTCGAGATTATTCCTAAATAAATTTAGTTTTACAGTTTTGGATTTACAATGACTTTCATTTAGGATAGAATAGCATTTATTTTACATATCTAATTTCATAGCTCTATCTCTCATTTGTCT
Organism: Cyprinodon variegatus; assembly: GCF_000732505.1. NCBI lineage: Eukaryota > Metazoa > Chordata > Actinopteri > Cyprinodontiformes > Cyprinodontidae > Cyprinodon > Cyprinodon variegatus. The sequence continues at coordinate 228,087 of NW_015151205.1, forward strand.
GTTAGAGATTTTTGGTCTGATTTATTAATTTTCCATTTATTTCATCTAACATTTCCAATCCAAAGTTTTCATACAGCCTACAGATTGTTTCCTTATTCAACCAAGAAGTTGGTTTCTGGCTGGAGACGCATGAAGTGAAGCAATATTTACTCAAACATTTGAGAAAAAATAAAGTTTTTAAAGGTTTATATACTGAAGGTTATGGAGCACCTGAAGGAAATATTTCAGCCCTTCTTCTCTCTGCATGTCTCCTCTTCTCTGTAAATGATTTACTGTCGGCGATGAGCTCCAGGTCTTTGAGGTTGGAGGACCTCCTCACCATCACCCTAATCTTAGGCAGATTACCCGGGGGGGGCGCTTCAGGGCGCTACTGCATCCACTCAGAAAAGATTTGTTAGTAAAAGTTAAAGAGGAATTAAAAGCAGAATCTGCTGGAGCTTTGGGTGAAACATCATGATGTCAGTAAAGCTGTTTCCATCTCCTCTGACTGAACTCCTCGCCTCGCTGGGTTTCACCTCCCTGAGCCGGAATCCTCCCTCCTGCAGACCCAAGTTTGAGGCTGAACTCTGAAAACTTCCCGACTCTGAGAGCAGACGGCATGCGGCTCCTCTGCCTGCTCGGTATGGATTCTGGAAACGGCTCCTCGCTTTGACCTCGACCTCTGCCTGCGGCCAGCGTGGGGCGCCGTGACCCTGCCAGAGGCAGCGCAGGCTGAGGGGTTAAAGGTCAGCGTGTAGCGGCTCGTTAGCTCTCCAGCTGGAGGGGAAGAAGGCGGGGGAACCTTAACGAGGCATCCTGCTCGCTGCAGCACCATGTTCCAGCAGAAGAACAACTTTCTGACTACTTCTTCTTTACGGCAGCAAAACTTCTCTAAACGGAGTCACGGTTCTGCAGAACTTTACCGTCGCCACGGAGACGAGAACCTGAGGCTGTAACGGCGAGCCTTTAGGGGGGGACAGGTCAACTCATCCACAGGTGTAGATCTCAAAAGGACACCTCTGTTTCCATGACAACAGGCATGCAGGTGGGATGGTGGCTGTGAAGATCTTTGCCTGATGCAGAAGATAAATGATCAAAAACATTAAACTGCAAGGTGGTTACCTGCTTCAGGACAGCGAACGCACCACAGCAGCAATGTCAGGTCAGCGAATGCACCACGACATCAATGTCAGGTCAGTGAATGCACCACAGCCTGTTATAACAGGTCAGCGAATGCAGCACAGCAGCAATGCCAGATCAGTGAATGCACCACAGCATCAAAGCAGGTCAGTGAATGCACCACAGCCTGTTATAAAAGGTCAGTGAACGCACCACACCCTGTTATAACAGGTCAGTGAACGCACCACAGCCTGTTATAACAGGTCAGTGAATGCACCATAACTTCTATGTTGGGTCAGTGAATGCACCACAACATCAATGTCAGGTCAGTGAATGCACCACAGCATCAAAGCAGGTCAGTGAATGCATCACAGCCGGTTATAACAAGTCAGTGAATGCATCACAGCATCAAAGCAGGTCAGTGAATGCACCACAGCCTGTTATAACAAGTCAGTGAATGCATCACAGCATC
>NW_015151205.1:235066-235315 GCF_000732505.1 Cyprinodon variegatus
ACAGCCTGTTATAACAAGTCAGTGAATGCATCACAGCATCAAAGCAGGTCAGTGAATGCATCACAGCCTGTTATAACAAGTCAGTGAATGCATCAAAACATCTATGTCAGGTCAGTGAATGCACCACAACATCAATGTCAGGCCAGTGAATGCACCACAGCATCAAAGCAGGCCAGTGAATGCATCACAGCATCAAAGCAGGTCAGTGAATGCACCACAGCATCAAAGCAGGTCAGTGAATGCATCACA
>NW_015151205.1:235455-246818 GCF_000732505.1 Cyprinodon variegatus
GTGAATGCATCACAGCATCAAAGCAGGTCAGTGAATGCATCACAGCATCAAAGCAGGTCAGTGAATGCATCACTGGCTGTAATGTCAGGTGAGAGGGGACAGAGGCTGGTGAAAGAACCAATCAGAAACGTTTTTCTCGATGTTTCCAGAAACTGCTCCACACCTGGAAACACAAACTGTTCTTTCAGTTCCAGATTCTACTGATTCCAGAAAACTAGACGTCTTTGTCTGTGCAGCAGAAACATCTTCATTGATCTGGTGAACAGGTGAGTGCAGCTCTGCTGTCGCCGTGGAAACAGACAGCCAATCTGGATCCTCAGAGGGGAGCTGCTGGTGGAAACGCAGCCGCCTGTGGATCTAAGCCGGTTCCAGCCTCTCATACACAGCAGCTCTTCGCTCCTGTCAGCTGTTGTCCATCAGCGAGGTCAGAGATGCTCCCCTGATGAAGACCAGATCTGGAGGATCCTGCTGAAGATCCACTGAGTTGAAGCAGATGAGTTCAGGCAGGCAAACCTCTGAACCTGCTGCTCTTCAGCAGGTTATGAACATATTCAGATCCTCTCTGTACATTTTATCACTTTTTCTTTTATACATGATGTCAAACTATTCTGAACCTTTTCATTCTTTCACTCAGAATCAGGAAGCTTCTCAATAATCACAGTCTCATGTTTTTTTAACGATGTAGTTTTTTTTTTTTTCTCCAAGTTTGCAGTAAACTGGAATGTTTTATGTTGTTTTTTTTGCTCAGCTTAGACCTTCATCCCAAAAACAGTTCAGACCTTTGGTTCTCCCTTTGCTCTGAGGAACCTGCTGCAGACTGCAGCCATTTCCTCTCCAGAGGCGTCTGCAGAGCCCAGAATTCATTAACCTGAAGAGCTTTAATCACTCGTCAGACTGCAGACATTTACACTGGATTTTACTTGGAAATGCCTGGTTTTCAAGCTAATTTCATGCAAAAAAAAATGTTTAAGGCAAAATAAAAGAAAATATTCTGATTCTGAGACATAAAAACGTGTGATGAAGGTTCTGCTCCTGCAGAAATGATGCAGACATGACAGAGGCTGAGGTTATGGTCTGGCTAGAAGGTTATAATCAGAATGGAGGAAATGACCCAGAGCAGATCTCCTTTCTGCAGGAATCTTCTGCTCCTGCAGTCAGACCAGCACTCCTACTGTACTGTGATGCTAGTTGGGGTTTAAATGAGGACAGGTTCCATCAAACAGGCAGTGATTCAGTGTTTCTCTCTGGGTCTCAGGCTGCTGCAGACCTGAGCTGCATAATAACAGGCAGCAGGCGGCTGTTTCAGCGCCGCTGCAGATAAATGTCTGAAAGCACAGGAGGCACAAACAGATGCTTCCTCTGCTGCTCCGCTCGCTTCCTTTCTTCCATTTAGCTCCTTTTATCGGGTTTTATTGAAAAGATATTTATTTTATGATGTTTTATGAGATTCGTTGGAGAAATCCAAAGCTCTGATCTGAGAACTAATTTGACGACTTGATTAATTATCAGAGGGGGCGTGATGTTGCTGTCTGGTGGATCATTTCCTGGTGGGAAGCAGCGGTACTGCAGCATGTAATGTAGATCAATCACAGCTGCAGATTCCCGTTTCACAAAGCAGGTTTAACAAAGTCAGGCTCAAATCCTCAACTCTGAGGTCCAGGTTTAAACTCTGGGTTTTCTGTTTCATCAAAGCTGCTGTGAGTTAATTTAATCAACTGTAACAAGGTCGGTCCACTCAGAGTTGAGCACGTGTGTAACAAGGATGAAAAGCCTTAATCAGTGGAGCATCGATTAGACCAGTCACCATGACAACGGGCAACAGGAAGAACCTGTTTCATCCCACTGAAACTAGAGAAGAGAGGAAGGAGCGGACGATGTTCCTCAGATGTTCCTCAGGTTTCTGGTCTCAGGTTATTTCGGCCAAACAGGTTGGACGTCCTGGACGTTCTTCTTCTTCTTCTTAGATGCATGACCAGCCTGTGGCTGGATGCTGTTTTTGTATTTAACAGATTTAAATCTTTTAAAGTTAAGGTGATTGATTAAATTTTATCGGGTTGTTTTAAAATCAGTCGCCATGTTTAAATGTAGACCGGTCCAAACGTCTGACTCTCTGGTCTGGCTGTTACAGGAACCTCTGGCTGGACGTGAGCGGCGGCGCAGGACCAGGGCTGATGGAGGCGCTGCATCGTTCCGAGATGACAACGGTGGGACGGCTGGTGGACACTGCGGGACCGTCCCTCTCTGACATCGCTCTGCAGGGCTGGTGCGGCGCTTCCTGGACCTTCAGAGAGAAAAGCTGTCGGCCAATCAGAGGAGCCGCCTTCATTCGTACTGCGAAGGTCAGAAACATCTGGATCCAACAAACTCCAGTGTGGGGTTAAGGGTCCTGCTCAGGGACCCAGAGTGGAGGCTGTGGGAGTTGAACTCAGAACCTCTGGACTCCAAGCTCTGTGCTCTGCTTGGTCTGTTATCTTCCCCTCTTCATACCCCCCCCCCAGGCCGGATCACTCTGCTGCACACCTGCTCACCAGGAGAGACGGCGACGGCTGCTGGTTCTGATCCGATCGGGTCACAGCAGCCGTAACCTTCCGCCTGAGAGGAGTTTCTGGAATCAGTCGGCAGAAAGATGCTGCTGTAGAAAGAGGCGGAACAGATTCTGATTCCTCAAAACCAAACCTTCAAACTTTGTTTAATAAAAAGTTCAGTTAGTAAGAGGAGTTTTTTTTTTTTTTTACAAACCTTTATTGACAATAAATTCTAAATATTTTCCTTAAAGTTTCCGGGTGGATCGTCTAAATCAGTGGTCCTCCTAACTGTCAATCATTCTGGTGATATCTTTCCGTAAGGCCGTCCCACGAGCTCCGCCCCTTTTTCACTGACCGCTGGTGGAAAAATGACTAATCTTCTTTAGGAAAGTGAGCTAGTATGATTATTACACTGGAAAAATGATCTAGAAATAAGTAAAAATTTCTTAAATTAAGTGTATTTGAGCTGAAGGTGATTAAAACAAGAGTCTCTAAAACAGACGTGGCTACAGCTTGATGCTAACATGTTTGCTAGCTGCCAGAATTCAGACTTTTTTCTCATATTAAACTGAAATAAAATCTAAAAATCAGTTAAATTTTATTAATTTTTCCAGTTGCTGTACTGCTTTAGGACCTGGATCTCACAGAGCGCCAACCTGACCCATCTCTTCTCTGATTGGATGTTATATCAGTGATTGACATCAGGTTGACCAATCAGCTGAGCAGCAGATTCATTTATGTCAACAGACCTAAAAGATAACTTTTGTAGAGCAGCTTTTTCTACAATGAAAATAAAATATTATTTATTGATGCGTAAAAATTAAACTCTGTGCTTTAAAAAATGGTTAAAAATTCTAAATTAAAAGGACAGCATCTAATTATTTGGCTGAAAGTTCATCCATTAAAAAACCTTAAACTTTGATCAGGTTGTAGATAGATCTATAGAATGGCATCATCTAGATCTAGATGGTGCAGACTGGAACCGTGCAGTTGTGGACAGAGTGCTGCAGCAGGCAGACCGGCTCCCAGTGTTTCTGTTCACAGCTGAACAAAGAGAGAGGAGGCGACACGACGCGCTGAGCGTGCACGCACTCACACAGGGCGCGTGCACGCTCACCGTGCACGCTCTGATGAATGCAGGGTGGGGGGGCGGGGGAGGGATCCTGAATGCACCTCCTGCTGCGTCTGCGTGCACGTCCTCGACACATAAAGAAAGGAGCAAAGGAAGGAGCCGGAGACCGAGAGGTAAACGCAACATCCTCTTCTTCCTCATCTGCTGCATCTTCATCACCACAGCCCCCCCCTCCTCCTCCTCCTCCTCCTCCTCCTCCTCTCAGTGAAGGCATGGCCAGTCATCACAGCCACAAAGGAGACGGAGCGATGAGGAGACCTTGACAGAAGGAGGCTGCAGACTTCCAGAGAGGAAGAGGAGAGGAGGAAGAAGAGGCTGCTTCCACATTTCCGTAGGTTTTCCTGGAAGTGTCACGATGCATTTCCCACGGAGCGCCTCCATCAGTGTGTGTCCAGGTGTCTCCAGGTGTTTCATTCCTTCATATCAGCCCTCTTCCTCTCTGACTCTTCATCAGTTTGTTGTTCCTGTCTTTGTTCCTCTCGTTCTGCCGGGATGATGTTCCTCCTGAGGAGGTTTCTGGCTTTAATCCTCCGCAGTCTGCTGGTGGTTCTCCAGTAATTTTCCTCTGGGGATCTTCAGGCTCCGGTTGTCATGGTGCAGTCATGGTTTCTGTCTGTTATTCTGCTGAAGTTCCTTTGTTTTCTGGGTGATGTGGTTCTGCTGGGGTCAGTCCAGGTGGGATCATCCACCTGCCGTCACGTTCAGAGGTCTGGCTGCTCCTCTCCTCTGGTCTGTGGACATCAGGCTGGTTCTCCTGGTCCTGAAGCTTCCATCCTGTCGGGATGCCGTGACGCTTGGATCTCTGGATCAACCTTTATCTGCTGAGGTTGGACTTCCAGACGGGTTCTATCCTGCTGCTGATTCTGTTGTTGGTCCAGTTTGAGTGGATCTGGTTCCTGCTTTGGTGAGTTCAGGATCGATGCCTGCAGGAACATAAACTGTTTCCATCTGGTGGTTCTAACTGATCAGGTAGCGTCTTGTTCTGAACGGGAATATTTCTCCATCAAATTATGGCTTCGATCAACGAAAGAGGAATAGGGCCACTGAAAAAATGTTAAAAAGTTAACTGTTTTTTAAATATTATTTCATTTTAACGTGGGTAAAAAAGTCAGAATTCTGACTTTAATGTAAAAATTCTGACTTTTTTTCAGAATTCTGAACTTAATCTCAGAATTCCGACTTTTTTCTCCAAATTCTGTCTGAATTCTGACAGCTAACAAACATGTTAGCATCCAGCCGTAGCCATGTCTGTTTTATCGCTCTTGTTTTAATCTCCTTCTGTTCTTCCATTAATCAAACAGCATCAGCAGGGGCCACTGGAAAGAAATCGAAATCTAAAGTTGTTTTTTCTTAAAATAAGTGCATTTGTTCTTGGATTTAGTTGGTAAAAGAGAGATTTTGCGAATGGAACGAGACAATTTACACTTACAATAAGAAAACACCGTAGCATTGTCTTATTTCAGGTGCATTTTATCTAATTTTCTTATTTTAAGAGTAAAAATACTAATTCCATTGGCAAACTATCTCATTTATCTACTCAAATTAAGCATAAATACACTTAATTTAAGACATTTTTTACTTATTTTTAGATCCTTTTTCCAGTGCAGGAATGCAAAAAGTTGCCTAATTCCATCATTTTCCACCCAAACTACTCACATCTCTGCCTTCATGGCGCCCATCTACATTAAGATCTACAATTCTGAGATTAAAGTCAGAATTCTGACTTTTTTCAAATATTAAACTGCAATAAAATTCAAATATCAGTTAACTTTTCTTTTTCAGTGGCCTTAATCCACTTATTCAGATGTTGGTTCTGGTTTGAATGCGCTCAGGTTTCATATTAAAGTTCTTCCAGTAGATCAGGTCCAGTTTGTGTCGGTCCGCTGGGTTCTGGTTCTTCCTGTGGATCTGGGTCAGTTCTGTCCAGCTCTGGTTTAATTCATCGTTTTCTCTGCAACCGGAGAACATTCTTTGCTGGAGATTATTCCAGATGTTTTCAGTCGGAACCTCAGCTGACTTTTCTTGGAGGATGGTAGTCCTGATGGAGCAGACTGATGGGTCAGAACTCTGACGGTTGTTCTGTTAAACATCTTCAGGAATTAGAAGTGTTGATATTTAAGGTTTCCTGTTGATGAAGAAAGAGGATCAGGTCTGATTTTTCAGCAGAGGACATCAGTAGAGTTCAGTCCTTTCCATTCCTCCCAGCAGGAATGAAACCAGAACCGCTGAATCGGATCAATATTCGATTGATCAGATTAGAACTTTGGTGACTCGGGTGCAGATCCAATCGTCGTCCCAGAGTCTAAAAGTTCAGGTTCTGCTCTTTCAGCAGAGACCCAGAGGTGGGGACATGTCCACCGTCCCTCCGTCCACCACAGAGATATGCATCTCAAAGGTGGTTCCTCTTGCAGATCCATCTGAGGTTCTTCAGGGTTCCTTCTCTATCGTCGCTTCCATACTACCAGTCTGAACCAGTTACTAACTGGTAACTTACTGGTATCACACCTGCTAATCGCTTTAGTGTGAATAAAGTAATTACGTTCCTGACTTAGCCACGCATCTGCATGTTTTATGTGAAAGTGATGCGTTGCTTAGCAACAGTCCAGACTCCCGCTACCAACAAACGGACTGGAAACCTTTTAAGAAGCGAGTTGGAGAGTTTTGTAACGACGGCTGGAAAACGGTCAGAGCTGGAAATGAAAGGAGTCATCTGACGGGTGGCCTGGTTATAAATGACGGGCGAACGGCTGACCGGAGCGGCCGCGGAGAAGACTGGGTTAAAAAAAAAAATCCAAACTGAATTTCTTTGCTAGCTTTTATAACGCCGCTAACTATCAGCTGTTGGACTGATGTCATTTCTGGTTGAAATTCTTTACAGGTTTCCTTCTTCAGGCAAAGCAACATCCTCTACAGTCTACCGGTGAAGATTCTCAGTCATCCAGGTCAGAGTCATTCTAAAAAAGTTTAAAATCAATCCACTGGACTTTGTTTCCAAGTCTGAAGACGTTTCTCTTCCATCCAGGAAGCTTTTTCAATCCAAAATGTCAGAAATAGCGTTTAGTTCCAGGTTTTATCCAGCAGCCCAACAAAGCCTGGTTTTAGTTTAGAAAACATGCAAATAGAAACGGATGAACGGGTCCCCCCCTTTGGAATGGGGGTCGTTTGGCTTCTTTGTTAGCCTGCAATGCCCCATACCTGTCTATGTCTCTGAAAGAATGTCATTCTTTGGAGGACCAGAATGTTCACATTTTGGACAAAGAGGACAGGTGGTTTGAGAGGGGCGTGAAGGAAACCAACCTTAAATGTTGTAGGGTTTTTTTTTTCATTCTACGTCAGCCTGAACACCTAAATTCGGCCAATCATATATCAACGGTCATCTGTCAATCAAATGTTTTCGGTCATAGCATCTTGATTCATGTGTCGCAGCTAATATACGCAACGGTTGAAACCAGAATCATTTCCTTTCCCATTGAGTTGCGTCCCAGTGTTCACGGGGATGGACGTCTGTGTCTTCGGCAGGCGTAGAGCTAACAGAACTGGCAGCGTTGCGAGGCAAGGGCTCAAACATGTACGGCTGGAAGCCTTCTACACCAAACCAAGCTTCTGCCGCCCTGGCGTCCTCTTCCACAACATCTTCGTCCCCGCTTTCCTCCTCTAAATAAAAAATGGATGACGGAGGAGACTCATCCACGACCTCCGACACTAAACTCTCCTCCTCTTGCATGTTTCCGCTGTCCATAGCGTTCCTTGACAGCGTCGTTTCTAAGTCACCAATTTAGTGCTACTTGGTCCCAATGGAATTTCCCATTGGGAACCTGCTAGCACTAAGATGCTAACTGGTTAGCAAGATGCTTCCGACAAACCGGCCACAATCAAACTGCTTACGAACTTTCCGCCACAACAATTGATTATCGACCAATCACATTCACTTTATTCACTGGTGTAAAGTCGGGAGAATTCGGAAATGCAACGGTTGGAACATCCGCTTCCCTACGACTTTAAACAGAGGGGGGGACTCATTAACAGAAGACCTCACCTATTCAGCCAGACCAACAATCCCCTCTAACGCCCCCCCTTTCAGAGACATAGACAGGTATGGGGCATTGCAGGCTAACAAAGAAGCCAAACGACCCCCATTCCAAAGGGGGGGACCCGTTCATTCGTTTCTATTTGCATGTTTTCTAAACTAAAACCAGGCTTTGTTGGGCTGCTGGATAAAACCTGGAACTAAACGCTATTTCTGACATTTGGAACTGAAAAATCTTCCTGGATGGAAGAGAAACGTCTTCAAAATTGGAAACAAATTCCAGTAGATTGATTTGAAACTTTTTGGGAAATCCTCTACTCTACTGGTGATATTAGCTAAACCCATTTCAACATTGACATTGCATGTTTGAGAGAAGCTTAAATTATTTCTCAGTTGGGGAGAACGTTTCCATCATAAACCTGTGTGGGGAACCTCCCAGTCCAGGTCAGCGGATCAGTCCAACAAACCTTCCCTGGAGCTGCAGGGGCACCTAAACCTTCTCTCTGTGTGAACTCTACTCCTGCTTTTCTTTTGGATCGGACCAGAACTCTTCTCTGATTATTGGGCTGCAGGCCGGTCCGTCTCAGTAAAGCCCAACAGGTTCTGAAAAACTGATGGAGACCTGGACACCTGCTGTGCTCCTGATCCAGAATAAACTCACTTTCCTTTTCTGCTGTTGTTGCTCTTCTTCTGTCTTTGGTACCATGTGGCGCCACCCTGTGACCGGGAGCTTTGCTCAGTGAGCTGTTGATGGATGTGCTGAGTGGAGCCAAGCTGAACATCATGAGAGGAACATCTCCTCCTCCTGCAGAGTTTCACTGCCAGCTGTGTGTGTGCAGCAGAGCTCTGCATCATGATGGAGCAGACAGTCAGAGTGTTGGACTGAATATGAAACAGCAGGAGGCTGCTAAGAGTCTGCAGCCCCAACACACACACACCCGTCTGCCTTTTACAGACTTACTGAGGACCACACATGTTGTGTTCTGCAGTCTTTTGCAACAACAGACCCTGTCCTCAGAGGACCCGTCCACTGGTCCCCACAATGTAGCATATTCCCAGGATGGTCTTTGTTGTGCAGCTTTGGGAGGAAGAAGTTCTGGAAGGACGCCATCTTTGTTCTGCAGGGATCTGAACCTCTGAACAATCCCAGTCCTCTGTTTTAATATTTCATTCGTTGTTTTTGCTCCAGTCTGTCCTGCGACTCCAAACTGACTCTTTCTCTGTCAGATTAACAGATTTTATTTTGTATTTTCCCTCAAAGTGGATGTGTTTTACTTTGTAACCGCGTCTCTCTTCCTGTCAGACCCGTGAAATTGCTGCTGAATTGCTGCGTAGTCCGACTAAATTAGACCTGTGCTCTATCTCAGTCGGAGCAACGCTGCCCCCTACAGGAAATCATCCCCATTGACTTTTAATGAGCGCTAAACGCCACCGCCTCTATCACACGACTTTCTGTTGGATCGGATGAAAAATCGGATTCGGTGTGTTCTGGCCTTGACAGTTTTGATCCGTTCACATCTTGGAGCACGACCCTGTCTGCTGCCTTTAGGTTTTGTTGGACCTTCTACCGCGGGTCCTTGACCCGTTCCAGAATGGCATAATCTGGTCATTAGCAGAACCTGACTGCATGCTGAGTGGGTGATTCAGGTTTGTCTCTCTGGGTTTTAGTTTGGGTTCCAGTTCGGCAGGCCTTGAATCTCTGGTTCCCTTCTGATTTGCTTTTGGTCCATTTCCACGTCCTCTAAGACCTGAGCAAGCCTAGATCAGGAGCTAATCTGGGGTCTGATCCTGGGCCTCCTGGAAGGAGGATGAGGGAAGATTCGGTCAGGGAACTGGTCCCAGGAGATTAATGGACCAACTCAAATACCAGAACATTTTTTAAAATCCCAGTATTCCGATGTCAGAAACTACGATATTATATCGAATATCGGTCCCATATTAGCCAAAAGAATCAGATTTTATCGGCCGGTCTCTAAAATCTCTGATATCTGTCAGATGTTTGTTGTTGCTGACCTTTGTTACCTGTTGCAGAGAAAGTAGGTAAAAACATCGGGTTTGATTCTTGCCAGTATTTAATAAGAAGCAGGTGGTGTGTATGGATGATCCAGTGTTCTGTCAGATGCGCAAACCCAGTCAGACCAGCAAACCCAGAGTCAATACCCATTTATACCTTTAGTTTTGTACTAAAAGGTATACACGCCCATCAAGGTAGTTCAAAGTATATTTTTCATGCTAAACTAAAGGGATAATAAATCTGACGTCTTTCACATGTGTATTGACTGGAGGTATGCTGGTCTGTGGAGGTATGCTGGTCTGTGGATGTATGCTGGTCTCTGGAGTTATGCTGGTCTCTGGAGTTATGCTGGTCTGTGGAGGTAAACTGGTCTGTGGAGGTATGCTGGTCTGTGGATGTATGCTGGTCTCTGGAGTTATGCNTATGCTGGTCTCTGGAGTTATGCTGGTCTGTGGAGGTAAACTGGTCTGTGGAGGTATGCTGGTCTGTGGATGTATGCTGGTCTCTGGAGTTATGCTGGTCTGTGGAGGTAAACTGGTCTGTGGAGGTATGCTGGTCTGACAGAACACCGGCTTCAGCTCAGGGAGAAGCCAGAGGGTTTAGGGATAGACCTTCTTCTCATTTCCTGGTTAGTCTGACAGTGGCTGAATCATTAGATATCAGATGAGGTTCCGGGTGATGCCATGTTGCAGCATCTGGAAATGATTCCCGGTGATCTCTGGGAAAGCATGATGCTGTCAGTCATCCTGAACCACTGATAGATCAGGAAGCCTTGCTGAAGCAGTGACAGGTCACCAGGTCTTCCAGAAAAAGTATCTTAACTTTCTTTCTGACAGACAGTTTTTTCTCTCTTCAGGTCATGACTGTAGAGGACGGCGTGTGAAACATCATTTGGTGCGAAGAGTCCTCAGCATCAGGACCAGCAGCAGATTGAGGACGGGCCGAGCTAAAGTTCCAGCCAGGTAAGAACCCACAGAGCAGCGCTCTGGGAACTGCATGTCCTCAGGTCTCCTGCTTCTCTCTGGCTTTAATCACCTCACCTGTAGTCTCATCATCGTCTGCACAGTTCTCGTTTCGCTGTTGGCCATCAGTCAGTTTATGGAAAAGATTATAAAATGGGTTTTGTCATGTTTTTCAGATGGAGGCTAATGTGGTTGAGAAACGCCATCGTACTCGGTCCAAAGGAATCAGAGGTACGGGAATCAGTCTGATGACCCCCCTCCCAGCTGAATCCAAACATTTGCTCATAAAGATGTGCTGCCCGTATAGCCAGTCTATACCTGTAGTTGGTTTATTTAATAACTGGTTTGGCTTCTCACCACAGATATTATTTTTTCACTGTTAAACATCAAGAACCTCTGCTGACAGTAAGAATTTCTTCATAAGATTTTAGTTCCTGTTATTGAGCTGCTAGTTTCTGTAACTTAGCTGTTACATCCTGTTACTGAGCTGTTACTGAGTTGTAAGTTCCTGTCACTCAGCTGTTAGTTCCTGTTACTCAGCTGTTAGTTCCTGTTACTGAGCTGTTAGTTCCTGTAACTTAGCTGTTAGTTCCTGTTACTGAGCTGTTAGTTCCTGTAACTGAGCTGTTAGTTCCTGTAACTTAGCTGTTAGTTCCTGTTACTGAGCTGTTAGTTCCTGTTACTGAGCTGTTAGTTATTGTAA
>NW_015151205.1:249164-250945 GCF_000732505.1 Cyprinodon variegatus
GTTCCTGTTACTCAGCTGTTAGTTCCAGTTACTGAGCTGTTAGTTCCTGTTACTGAGCTGTTAGTTCCTGTTACTCAGCTGTTAGTTCCAGTTACTGAGCTGTTAGTTCCTGTTACTCAGCTGTTAGTTACTTTCTTTGTTGACCGTTGGATATCTCTTAGGTTAATTGATGCTTTAATCATGACTTTCTCTGTTTATCTGAAGCTGCTGTGGAAGCAGTGACACAGGAGCTGTTCAGGTAAGGAAGCTTCTGCTGATCTCCATCACTGTTTGTCATCTCTGTATTGTTTGATTGTCCAACTCATTGTAGACCATGCCACCTAGATCTGCCTCTATATTTGGGTGGTTTCATCCACTGTGGTCACCGATCTGGTCCAGATGATCTAAGCAGAATAAAGCTGCATCTTCTCTGAGGCAGAGTTCTTGGTCCTCTAAAGAACAATAACAGAAACATTTTCAGTAATCCTCCATGTTTGATCTTCTCCAAAGCTCAGCCAGCTACGTAGGGGCGCCTCGCATGAAGGCAGAGTTTCTGCTTCACTTCTTCCCATTTATCATCAGCTGACAGACATTGGTGTGTGCAGCAGATTAAAGCTGATCCCGGTTTGATCCGGGTCAGCGCTTCACTGTAAACAACATATTCTGTTTGAGCTGCAATCAAATGAGCGGGGAACCGGTTAGAGCAGCAGTCGCTGCAGCCATCATCTGGATCGGTTGGTTTCTAATAACATCAGAAAGGGTTTGTTTCTGAGAAAAACTAAAGCTGTTTCTGTGAGTGTTTGCAGAAAGCAGCAGTTTGTTACGGGACTCGGCTCCTGATGTTTACAGATGTTTCAGACCTTTTTCTCCCTCTATTATCGAAGTGATTATTTTCCGACTCCTGATGTTTGTTGTGTCTTTCCTCCTCAGCTGTCCCACCCCCGGATGTGACGGCAGCGGCCATGTCAGCGGGAAGTACGCCAGACACCGCAGGTACTTTTCCATCATTCGTAATCTTCATACATCCTTTAACTGGAGTTTAAATGAAGAACGTCTGTCTGGGTTGGATTATGTTTGGTCACGTTTCTCCTGGTAAAGAAGGTTCTGTGGAGCTGAGGCGTCACATGTCATCTGTGGGAGGAGATGGGTACACCAACTAATGGGTGGAAACATTGTTTATTTTTCATAACCAGTTAGGCTAATGTGTTAAAGGGTTTTTATTGCATTTAAACATCATTAAAACGCTATAAATGGTAAATGTGCTGTAAAACACGTATCCTTTATGGCCATGAAATAGTTGCACTGTGTGGGAAACTCTCCACCATCATTAAAAGGTTCCCCTCCAGTTTTTCTGCAGGAAAACTACTGATGTCCGGTTTGATTCCCTGTCTTCCAGTTTCTCTCTGGGTACTCCAGCTTCCTCCCACTGTCCAGCAACAGTTGGGGAGGGTAATTGGAGATGATACATTTTTCTAGTTTTTGCCGTTTAGGGGACGATTCTCCAGTCGTGCCAGAATTTTATGGATCAGGCTGAGATTCAGCCCCATACTGCGTCCTGCTTTGTGTAGTAAACAGGGAGTAATGAGGGGCAGTTAGCCTCTCAGGGTCACCTCCTGATCAGGAATCATAAGGTCAGGAGAACATCAAACAAGTCAGACAGTCAGTCCATTCAATTCTATTCAGTTTATTTCTATAGCTCCAATTCACATCAGGTCATCTCAGGTCACTTTCCAGTTCACCAGATCATCCAGTCAGATTGATTCAAAGTTTTCTATCTAAGGAAAACCAGCTGATTGCATCGA
>NW_015151205.1:252540-256093 GCF_000732505.1 Cyprinodon variegatus
AATACTTTTTTCCCACGACAGAAGATATTCTGATATTTTAATGTATCAATATTTTTTCCCTCGTCTTTAGAAGTTTTTAAGTCTGTAAAAAAGAAGTTTTTGAGGAAGAAGAAGAAGTAGTATTTTTTTTTTAGACTTTAGAAACTCAGAAGCTGATCAAATATCGGGTTAAATATCGGTGGGGTGGCCGATGTCCGATATTCAGTTTTAAGGCCGATACCGATAGGGGGACCATTATATCGTGCATCATCATCTAAACCTGTAGAGAAGTTCCTCCTGTTATGAGCCGCATTCTTAAAAGATGAACTAAGATCCATGCTAAAAATATTTGTTAAATAAAAACCAGAGAATGTGAATGCTGCAATAATTCTGATTTATCAAAGGATGAGCTCCACAGTAATAACTCCCCTTTCTAAAGCACAGCTGCATCCTAACCAGCCTCATGTTCAGCAGATCTACTGGGAGGAGTCCAAACGCACCAGAGATGGACAATCTGCCCACTTCTATCAACATCTACAACAAATGGATTAAAAAACATGAGTTACTACTACGTCTAATTTAGTTTTGGTATTAATCAAATATTTTTGAATAGGATCATTATTAAATGAAGTTAATCTATGATTAAAGTTCATTATACAGTGAAATTTAATTTCAACCTTTCCTTGGAAATGGAAATCTACGGCCTTACTTTGTTCTAAGCCAACGTCTGTAAATGATGAATAAATGGAATGAAAATTTCCTTCATCTGTGGTTCAATCAAGGCTGCAGAGACGTAAACTCCAGCGACTTTTGACCATCTGACCTCAGGAGCTATTGATGTCTGAATGATGCATGTTTTCTGGATCTGAGCCGTGAGGAGGAGCTGCTGTGTAGGAGGGGGCCCTCAGGGGCCCCACAGTCCAGGCCTACAGAGCTTTGAGATAACGAGAAGCTCAGAGGCATGATGGATCCAGAGAGGCTCCCACCTTCTAAAGAAGGCTGAAGACACTTTTCCTCTTCCTTAATGAGTTGGAACCTCAGAGTAACTCAGAGTTTCTAGAGAAATCCAACGACGGATCTTTTAACTGGACCAAAGTGAGCTTTCCTGGTTCTACTGGAGTCTGTCAGCCAATCGGATGGCAGCGTTATCAGGTCTGGTCCTGCTTCAGATGGAGGGGGTTGAAATATAGCGTGAACGTCGGTACCAGACCGGCTGACCGAATGTTTTAGAACCGACTGATCTGATGGGATTTTTTTCACAGAACCGACTATCAGCTTGACAGAAAATTGGTTAAAAAGAGAAAAAAAAATTTTTTTTTTCTTTTTTTATTACAGTGAAGCAAAATCTGTTGGACTTTTTTTGGCATCAAGACAATTATTCTTATTGCCACATTGCCAGACAGGACACTGTAAAAAAAAAAAAAAAAAAAGAGTTTTACAGAATATATGGACACTGCAATGTAAGTAGAACAGAAAAGGAAAAACAGAAAAAATGAGAAAAGATGAAAGAAAGAGGAGATAAAAGGAAGATAACGATAAAACATCCTCAGTCTGCTTCATCGCCTGCAAAGAGATGGAAACAGAACAGCACAACCAACGGATATAAGAGATACAATAAAGATACTATCGCTGAAGTATAACTAGTATTATTTAATCTGACATGTACTCTGTGTTACCTGAAGATCAGAATATGGGCTTTCTGTATGGAAGTGAATCTCTGAGTGCCTGGAACCAAACACCTGTAGGTGTTTGTGAGGGTGCAGTTGTGCATGGAAAGGAAAAATGCTCAATGGTGGTTGTGAAGAGCCAAAGAGGCGCCCCCCCAGAGCACTGAGTCCAGCGCTGGGAAACCCAAAGCCCCAGACGCCCAAAGGGACCCCAAGACCAAGGGAGGAGGAGAGATGGCCCAGAGGACCCCCCCCCAGCAACCACAATGCTGAAGCCTCCAGGAACCGCGCAAACGAGCAACCAGCAGACAGCCACCCTGAAGTGGAACCGGCCATGGGCCCCGGAGACCCATGGACCCTCGGGAGGAGCCCCGACCGGGCCCGGGGGGGTAGCCGCCAGGAAGAAGCCAGCTTAGATTATGTTTCTCACAGTGAACATGCACCTATGATGATAATTTCATCCCCTCCATGAGGTCTAATTGGGAGAAGTTGGAAAATAGCAGCGTGTTCAAATACTTATTTTCTTCTCTGTATGTAAACAGATTTTTCTTACACCCAGTAGAACACTTCTTTAAATCCCTCAAGTGCTCTTCATGAAATCTCTCCAGTATTTTTCCTACTTTCTTAATTTGCTCTTACTGTCCGGTTTCTAATTTGTTATTTTTACGGTGGGGTGAGCATCCCCACTGTGGGACAATAGAGGATCTTTCTTTGATAGTGTTGGCGAAGAGCCGCTGGTGTGATCTGCAGAGTTCAGCTCAGGTCAGCTGAGGCTGCCGTGACGCTGCTGATGTGGGATGTTGGTCTGATGTTCCTCCTCAGCCTGCTGGGATCAATCAATCTGCATCTGATCGATAACTCAGCAAATGATCAATAACTTTATCTGCTCAATAACTGGGTATGGATCAATAAACCCCCCCGCCCCTCCCCCTTCCCTCTGGAGGATGTCACCATAGCGACAGCACTGCTCGGATGCTGCAGAGGATCTGTCTCCATGGTAACCACCACTATAGGATAGCCCCTCCCCCGCAGCTCTTATACACTCCCCTGCAGTCACACAGACTTGGCCGTGATTCTCACACTGCGACCGTGCACGGCGCCGTGCGCGCGTCTGACATGATGCCCGCCATCAGAACCGACCCCATCCCTCAGATCAAAGAGGTGCGACGGGTTCAATCTCGTTAGAACTTGGTGCCGACGTTTCACAGCGGCGATAGAAAAGCAAAGCTCTGCAGGGGTTCTAATTAAACTCCAGGTAACCATGGAAACAGGAACCAGAGTAACGGTTCAGTGGGGTACTGGTTCTGACCCGACCGTGTCTGAGTCTGTGGACAGTTATGCAGAGAGTGATCGAACCAGACGCTGGGTTCTCCGGTAAGGAACGTGGAACCTGAACATGTTAAAGCATCAGGAGATAAAAGTCCAATTAAATCTGAAGACCCAATGAGGGAGGAGGAAAGAACTTCTGACAGGAACCATTAAAGATCATCCTTCTTCAGTGCTGGTTTCACTGGTCTGTTTATACTGGATTTGTTTGAACTAGTTTGGCCTGTTTGTTTCGTCTTTGGGGGCTAAGTATGCATATAGCAATACCAGCTAATAATTTAAGGAGAATAAATCCAAACTGTTACTCAAATGTAAATATGAACAAAGTTAATCATAAAGCTTTAATCCTCCCAGTAGGAAATGTTCATTTTACTGTAAAATTAAAGACAAAACTAATTAAGGAAATCTGACACTCCCTATGGTGATATAATTACAGTCTGCGACGTTAGCAGAGGGAAACTGCTGTTCTGTCAGACCGGCATACCTATAGTCAGACCGGCATACCTATAGTCAGACCGGCATACCTATAGTCAGACCGGCATACCTATAGTCAGTTTTGTAGGAAAAATAGACTTTAAACT
>NW_015151205.1:258790-260294 GCF_000732505.1 Cyprinodon variegatus
CTATAGTCAGACCGGCATACCTATAGTCAGACCGGCATACCTATAGTCAGACCGGCATACCTATAGTCAGTTTTGTAGGAAAAATAGACTTTAAACTACCTCAACGGGCGTCTATCCCTTTAGTCATGTATAAACCAAACAGTTTAAGGTCAGATCGCCATACGCTTCAAAAAACACCAAAAAGTAAGTAATTAAATTGTTTTTCTGTACATAAATAAGGGAATTCACACCCGTTGAGGTAGTTTAAAGTCTATTCATACAAAACTTAAGGGATGAACTAAAGAGATAAACTAAAGAGATAAACTAAAGGGATAAAGCGGTATGCTGGTCTGATGGGGTATGCTGATCTGACAGAACACCGGCTTAAAACCAAACCATTATCAGGGATATGGGGAGAAATCTGTTCCATAATTAATGAAAGCAAATAACACAGGAAAAAAAAAGAAAATCAAAAACAAAATAGAATTTTGTAAAACTTCTCAATAAAAGTAAAGGTTCTGACAGTAATGTGAATGAATGATGAATGTTTATACGGTTTGCTACTGATCAGGGAGTGTTGCTGCTCTTTGCAGCAGACTGAATCAAAATCACTATTTAACAGACGTTCCCAGATCGGTTCCTGCTTTTAAAACGGTTCCGATGATTTCATGATGAATCCAGGAGACGAATCATTTAAAGGACATTTATCAGCTCTGGATCTTCCCTCTCTTTCTGCAGCATCTATGGATGTCCGCTGGCCAAGAAGAGGAAGACTCTGGACAAGCAAACACCGGAACCGGCGGCTAAGAGGAGGCCCTTCATCAGCCCCTGCCAGGGAGAGGAAGAGGAGGAGGCAACTGGAGCCTTCGGCAGTTATCAGAACGAAACTGTGGAGGTAGGACGGGAGAGAAAGGAGAGGGGAGAGGAGGAAGAGGAGGCGGCGGAGGAAGAGTTCTCTGAGGACAACGAGGATCCTGAGGAGGAAGAGGAGGAGGAGGAGGAAGAAGAAGAGGAAGGGATGCCACTGGAGAGAACAGAAATGAGAGGGGGAGATGAGCGGGAGGAGGAAGAGGAGGAGGAGGAAGAAGACGAAGAGGAGGAGGGGATGGATGAGGAGGACGGTGATGATGAGGAAGAGCCGGAGGATGAGGCAGAGGAGGAAGAGGAGGAGGAGGGGGAACGGAATCTGCTTCAAGGTGAGTTCTGGTGCCGGTTCTGGTTCTGTTCCGCCCCCCTGGTCCATAAGCTGAGCTGAAGCAAAATCATACTGAAGCGTTAAATAATTGAGTTTAAGTTTGCAATAATTTATTATAGTTGAGAAATATCCTACATGCCTGAGTCAAAGTTGAAGGGAAGTCAAATGTAAAATCATTCTGGCTTAAACATGTATATAAATATACTCTTTATATCGTCCCAAAATTTAGAAAATTTCAATTTAAAAAAAATCCTGTCTTAAAATCTGCGTTTTCTTTCATTATCTTCTGCAGGCCAGTTAGTTCTACGTCAGCCTGAACACCTAAATTCA
>NW_015151205.1:261071-268653 GCF_000732505.1 Cyprinodon variegatus
ACATCTCAAGTCTCCGCTAAGTGCGGAGCCCATTCCCCCCGTCCTACTCCCCCTCCGCTGGCGGGCGCCTGGGCAGGTACTGTCTTATTTCTGGCGGCTGCTCCGCGGGGCCTGGCTGGCGGGAGCCCCGGCAGGCCTCGGGTCCCTGGGGCCCATGGCTCGATCCACTTCTGGGTGACTGGCTGCCGGACTCTTCCCTGCGGCTCTCGGGGGCTTCGGCATTGCGGTGGCTGGGGGAATTCTTCTGAGCCGTCTCTCCTTCTCCCTTCGTGGGGGGTCGGATTTCCTGGGTTGGCCCCTCCTTGGCGCCTTTGCTCTTGGGCTCCCTTTGGACGTCTTGGGCTTTGAGTCTGCCTCATTGCTCTGGTGGGGGGTGGGGGGGGTCTTCGGCTCTTCACAACCACTATTGAGCATTTTTTCTTGTGCACTCTTACAAACTACAGGTGTTTGGTTCCAGGTACTCAGAGATTCACTTCCATACAGAAAGCCCATATTCTGATCTTCAGGTACCACAGAGTACATGTCAGATTAAATAATACTACTTATACTTCAGCGATAGTATCTAGGTGCTACTTTATTATATCTCTTATACCATGTCCTTTGGTTCTGCTGTTCTGTTTCCATCTCTTTGCAGGTGATGAAGCAGACTGAAGATGTATTATCGTTGTCTCCCTTTTAACTCCTCTTTCTTTAATCTTTTCTCCCTTTTTCTGTTTTTTCTTTCCTGTTCTATTTACATTGCAGTGTCCATTTAATCTGTAAAACTCCCTGCATAATTATAATAAAGCTATTTTTATGCATAAATCAAGTGGAACACTATGGCGATAGCCGTACTGCTCCACTTGTGAAAGTAAAATCTATTGGGCTGTTTTTGGCATCAAGACAATTATTTTTATTGCCAGACAGGACACTGTCAATAAAAAAGTTTCGTACATGGTTGTGCGCACTAACCCTGCTCCCACCTGCATGCCCACATCCGCCATTGTTACAGGCAAAGAAAGGATATGGTAGCTCCGCCCAACGTGAATCAGATCCACTTTTCAACCGCGCAGCTAGGGCAGCATCAGTACAGTCGGTACGATCCATCAGTTGGGTGCTAAATAGGAAGATGTTTTAGGTTAGTTGAACTTTAAAACTGACACTGTCTTCAGTCAACCAACCTCATGGTTTCAAAGATTTGTGAACATAACAAAAAAGTATTTTCTGTAAATGATGACAAGAAATGTTTAGACTAACTTGGACTTAAAAGTAACATATAAACATTGAATAAAAGGTTTAATCTTTAAATAAAGTCAACCTATTTGAATAAACAAAACAAGTGATGAACTCTAAAGTTGAATATGGTTTAATATTTTTACAGTATTTCTTTACAGAAGTTGATTTAGTTGACAGAAATGTTTGAGTTTCGACATAAGTTTACAGTATGACAGTTTTTTTCTGTGTTTGCCTTCATTTTCTGGATGATACGTCTCTTATTTAACAAGAAATTAGCACATGGTGTTTCTTCATTCAAGCAAAATTATTCTTGATTTTTTTTTTCCCTTGATGGTTCCTTGGCTCCAATCAGAAACTCAGTCCTTTTTCCTGTGGAACCTGTGGAGAATCCTGCGATGAGTGACAGTCCTGACACATTTCTTATGTCCATTGTTGGTTCCAATTTAGGACAAAGTAAAGGTGGTTCCTCATTATGGAGGAGCAGCAAAGGTTTCTGGCATCATTTCCATCCTGGCTATTTCTCTGCTTTGGTTCTGTGACAAAAAATCAGCACTCTGTCTTACTGGCCTACATCAGTAGGACTGTGTTGGTAGATTTACCCGCTCTAAGGCAATAAAGCTTATTTCTATTCTATAATCCAATGTTTTAAACCAGATGTACCTCAGCTTAGGAAACTGGTGATTAGTTTAAACAGGTGTAATAAGACTAAACCATTTTGCTTTGTGTGCCAAATACAGAGAACCAGTACAAACACAGCGGACAATCAAAGCTCAACTCAATCCAGAAGGACAACAACAACAACAGTTGCACCATTGGAAATGCCCCCCGAGAAGAATACGAGAACTACGACGAGCTGGTTGCAAAGTCGCTGCTCAATCTCGGTAAGATTGCAGAAGATGCTGCCTACCAGGCCATGACCGAATCCGAGATGAACAGCAACTCCTCCAACAGCGCTGGGGAGGATGATGAGGACGATGAGGGCAGTGAGCAGGACGATAGGCAAGGTGACCTGAGTGTAGACCTGGACAGCGATGTGGTCAGGGAGACGGTGGACTCTCTGAAGCTGCTGGCTCAAGGTCATGGCACCATGCTGCCTGAGGACGGATACTCAGAGAGCGCTTTTGTGGAGGATGGGCGGGGCCAGGGGGTCCGGGGCCAGACGGAGGGAGGTGGAGAGGAGGTGTGTCTCAGCAGTCTGGAGTGTCTGAGGAATCAATGCTTCGATTTGGCAAAAAAACTGAGTGAGTCACCACCATCGGACCGACCAATCCTGCACAGTAGCTACGTCCAACAAGCAGTGGACCAGCAGGTGATGCAGCACCTGAACAGGTGAGATTACTCTTAACTCCAAACAAGTTGGTCTGTATGTTGGTTCTGTGTTTGTTGGTAGTTGTCTTGCTTGCTTGTTTTGTTGGTTGGATGGCTCAGGGAACTAATCCAGACCTGCTGAATCCTCACTGGGCTTTCCCTCTTAGGTATGACACCTATCCACAAGGAATTCAGGAGGATTCCAGACCAGTGGAGCGCAGCTACTCTGAGATGTTGAACCTGATGAAGCTGGATGAGCAACTGAGTCCAGCATCAAGAGGCTACAGCTACAGTCAGGAGGGCGACGAGGACACCACATCTGTAGCGTCAGACCGCTCCGATGACACATTTGACATGGCCAAGGGAAACCTGTCGCTGCTAGAGAAAGCCATCGCCCTTGAATCTGAGAGAGCAAAGGTGATGAGAGATCGGATGATCTCAGAACACACAATGCCCCGTCGTGATCAGCATCATCACCGTGTCCACGGGGAGCACAGCCCCAGGCTTACTATCGCTGCAGAAGAACGCAAGTCCAGGATGCATCCGGATGGGCTGAAAAGGGCGTACTACCCTAAAGGTAGATACACATACACACTGGGAGGGGTGGGATTAACACTATGCTGAGGTCTTTTTAGACCTTTCGCTTCTGGCTAGGGTTTTGTCAGATCATTTAGTCTTTCTTTAGGTTTAGAGTCATTGCTGATAAACAACAACAAAACATGTTACAAAATACTGTAAACATTTTGACCAATTTTTTAGTATGTGGAACCAAGTATAGCTCACATTTCAGAGAACCCAGTTAAGTTCTCACTGATAAGAGGGTGGAACCAAGTAGATTTACCCATCAGAGGGTGGAACCAGGTAGAATTACCCGTCAGAGGGTTGAACCAGGTAGAAATACCCATCAGAGGGTAGAACCAGGTAGAATTACCCATCAGAGGGTAGAACCAGATATAATTACACGTCAGAGGGTGGAACCAGGTAGAAATACCCATCAGAGGGTAGAACCAGGTAGAATTACCCATCAGAGGGTAGAACCAGATAGAATTACCAATCAGAGGGTAGAACAAGGTAGAATTACCCATCAGAGGGTAGAACCAGGTAGAATTACCCGTCAGGGGGTGGAATCAGGTAAGGGTTCCCTGTCAGAAGACATGTTTCCTGGAAAACCTTCGACACAAGGCCAGTCCAGCTCTTTAGGAAAGGCCCAGAATTGGTCAGATGATCAGAGCCAAGGTGTTTTTTCTGTGGTCCCTCCCATTAGACTATTCTCCTACTATTTATTCCCAGATTCCTCCAGAGGAGAGAAGAAGGAGAGCAAGTGTCCGACGCCGGGTTGTGACGGTACTGGTCATGTGACCGGTCTGTACCCCCACCACCGCAGTCTGTCTGGGTGTCCCCACAAAGACAGAGTCCCTCCTGAAAGTAGGTGCTGCAGCTTTTTATCTGCCTAAGGTGTCGTTCCTGTGGGAATGCTGGATGTTTCCTCAGAGGCAGAAATCATCTTATTGATCAAAATAAACCACTAGGATCTGCTGGGACCTTGTGTTAGGTCTACAGATCACAGTTAGAAGTGTCCATGAAGGGTTTCAAAGGACATAAAAGAAAACTGACCCAGGCACCAGGGTTCTGCAATTAGATAAACATTCAAAGGAACATTTATTAGAGAAAATAGACATTGAAGTTTAGCTTTCAATCCCAGACGGTGGCATCGTTCTTTAAAAATGAACTTCAGTAGCCGTTTAGACTTAAATCAGGCTTCCTTGTCCAAACGACATAATTTGACCGAAAGTCCAAAGTCAGATGAGTCAGAAATTTGGATCAGAGTACTATCATCTGATTGGATGCTGCCAGAAGAATCAGGAGTAATAAAATGTACCTGTAGCTCCACCCACTTGTCTTTACCTAGCCAATCAGATGACTTCTGCTTTGTGTCCATCACAAACATGAAAGCTTGTGCACGTTGTGGCCACGGCGGCTCTCTCCGGGCCGAGCTCAGAACCCGCAGTGCTCCTTGGAGATGTTCCGAGCTGTTGGGTGTTTCTGTGAAAGTTTGAAGGTTTCGGCATGCTGGCGATCCATCATCTGGCTTCTGCATGAACCATCAGTGTTTGTATTCAATGAAAACCTTCAGAGACTGCAGAACCAACCGAGGCGGAGAGCACGAAGAAAAAAGCTGAAACAATCACGAGGTTCAAATCTTTTAGGAACGACAAGAAGAAATTTATTTAAATCTGGTTTAATGTGCCAGTCTATGTGAATTCAATTCTCATCATAATCTGGGAATTTTTGAGGGCAGATCGCTGTAAAAATCAAACATTTTCGTTCTGAACAATCTGTTAACTGGGAGTTTCTCCTCTACGCCTTTTTATTTAGACTCCGTCTAAAGTTTAAACATGATTCCTTCTTCATGATTCTTCCTTCACAACATGAAGGGATCCAAAGTTACATTTTGTGCTTGATAGCTGCCTGAAATGTTCAATTCTGGAGAACAATCAGGTCCAAAAGGAATCACTTTTTTAGCACATTTACAAGGATCGGGATCTCCCCCAATGATCCGGCAGAATTTCCTCTTGAAGTTCATGAAGATATTCCAGATCAATGATTTCATCTTTGTCTGATCCTGTAGAAGCTCCATGTTTACTAGAACCAGTGAGAAATGTCCAGGTTTCTGGCTGGTGTTCCCAGACCTGGACTATCTTGTAAGGTTTCAGGTTGTGGTCCGGCCCGGTTTAAGGGAACCGCTTCCAGAAGACGTTTTGTTTTTACATTTCAGTCCGACTTTTTCAAGGAGAATTCTGAATCTTATCTTCCACACTAGAACCAGAGGTTTTACCAAGGGTGGTTCCGGAGAACTTCTTGGATCAGAAGTTCAGAGCCAGAAGGTTGTGGACTGGTTTGTTCTCAATCGGAGGTTCTAGAATAGGCTGTTTCAGTTCTGAAATAGGTAGTTGTACATTAGATGGTTCTAGATTAGATGGTTTTGGACCACAGAGCTAATAAATTAGATGGATCTGGGTCTGTTTCAAAACTGGGTCCAAAAGGAGATAGTTTGAAAACGTGAGTTATGTTTCTAACTACGGTTTTATGAATCCTGGATGACAGTCAGACGTGGTGCTTAAGCAGGTCAAGACTTAAGGCCAATTTATACTCAGAAACCAGGTCGTCTGCCTTTTAGTCACAGTGAATGCAGATATGCCCCCCCACCCCTTCCACAGACACTCTGCTGCACCTCTCCGAAATTATATGTGACCGTAGACAGAAGGCCTCTGATTGGTCAAATCTCCATCCGCTCTACTCTATACGTATTTCCTGTTTGGTTCCTTACCGGCTTGTTTTGTTTGTCTTACCGCCATTGTGGAAAACGACTGGTTAAGATGGAGCAGCTAGAAGAGCAAGGTGCGCGAGAACGCTGGGACCCTTTTCCTAGCCTGGCGTAGTCCTACTCAATTCTAGTCAGAATGAGTCTGATGCTGCTCCATAGAGCTGTGATTATGGGGCGTGTTTCGAATGAACCAGGAAGAAAAATGCCTCTGCACTCAATTGGATAGACCTACAACCAATAAGAGCAACGGAGTGCGTGACGTATGTTAAGCGACGCATAGTTGTTGTCAACAAAAATCAAAGCGTGCAGTTGCAAGCCTAGAATAAGAAGATGAGCCTTGATCGCGTTTCTCTGTTCCTCTTTTAAAATTAATTTGCTGTCGATATCTTCTAGAACAGACCTAATAGCAGAATCTACTCACCCCAACCCTCCAGCGGCAGCCATTGTTGTTGTCACCCAAGCGCGCTTTGGTGACGTGGTTGATTACGTTACTGTTGATCATCTGTCCATCATTGTATAAAGCCCGCCCTGACAATTTGATTTGCCCGCCAGATATTGTGCGAGCATACTCGCGCTACTATTGAGCAATGCCAGACCGAACTTCCCGACCTCAAACGTTGTGGGCGGGACTAAGTTCTGAATGGCACCCAGGCTACTCTTGCCCCCACTTCCTCACCGCCTCGGCCGTATCTAGACCCACAGCTAGTTCCTGATTGGCCCTCTGGCGTTGTGGCGTGGAATAACATTGCGCAGACCACGCTTAAATATTGAGCATACATAAAAAAGCTGTAACGAGCTCACTGCGACACACTGCTGTGGGAGGATAAGCAGCTCTTCAGTATCAACAAAGTCACATGTGACCTACCGGTGACCAAGTCTATATAACCATGTGACACCGAGAGTTCAGCCCCTACGCCTTCGTGCCAGAATGCTGTGGCGGTCATCAGGGATTCAGAGAACTGTAGTTACATACGTAACTCACATTCTATTTCATCACAACTGAGGTGCAGCTGAGCCAAAAAATTCCCCTGGGACCACTGGCAAGGTAAGCAGGGTCCACACGCAGGGTTCAGTGAGGGGAGACCAACAGGCATGGAGTTCCTTAATGTACTCCACCGAAGGTGGGACAAGAATGGAGGCTGACCCAGTTTCATGGCTGAAAGGTTTAGAGGACGATCTTTTATTTCCGGGTGGATCATCTCAATCAGTGGTCCTCCTAACTGTCAATCATTTTGTTGATATGTTTACGTAAGGCCGACCTACGTGCTCGTCCGGTTAGCCATCTTTTTCTTTCAGGTGTATGTGGTCAGCTACAGGGCTTTTGAAAATGGCGACAGTCGGAAGAGAAAAAGTGTTTACGAAGTGTATGAGAATAAAAAGAAAGGCCTCATAGGAGACAGATATATCCCAGAATGCTTTCCGTGGAGAGCTCTCCTCGCAAAGCATTATGGGATTTGCCGTCACAGCGACCCGCTGTCGCCATAGACTGTCGCTACCCGACAGTGTCGGCTAATAATTATCAATTGGAAACACGCGTCCGTAGAACCGCTCAACACAAACCCGCATACAAGAAGATGATAAGGGACTGAACTCCTGGTGTCACAAGATTATGTGGACTTATATGTCGATCACTGGTTGGTCACATGTGACTTTGTTTGTACTAACCCCAGGCTCACACCGACTCCGGTCTTACCGTTGCGGTGCGGTGGGTGCGGCGCCGCAGTGATTCCAAGT